>NW_008357993.1:954648-979193 GCF_000622305.1 Nannospalax galili | reverse complement strand
TTAGGAACAGAAAACAGTAATTTAGCACCTTAGCTGAGTTGTGTCTAAGTAAATCATTCTAAGTCAGAAGGCAGAGGAGTTAAAAAAAGGAATTCGTCAGTGTAAAAGCAAGGAGAGCTCATGCCCCAGCTTTCCAAATGAACCCTTTCTTTGGGTAGATCTTAATTTCATCAGGTGATTTTTTTTTTTTTTTTGGTGGAAAAGATGATTTCTTAGTTTTCAGTACTTATGTGAAATAGATTTTGTAAGTAAAACTAGAGCCCTCAGGGCACAACTAAGACTTTTATTATGCTACATAAATTGTAACTGATGTTGGGACCTGCACTTTTAGTTCAAGTTGAATGGACAGTGGCAAACAGAGAAGATAGGGTTTGAGTATGGGCACTGAAGGACTGGCCGTCACGTGATGCAGCAGACATCACTAGCTTCAGGAATGGGGCAGCACCGGGAGTTACATCTCTACTTTTATGCTCATTTTTTTCTACAATTATTTGGGACTCTGTTGTTTTTCTATTGTATTGTTTCATTTCAAATTCCATCACCATCTTCATGCCCATCTTCATCCTAATTTTAGCCAGCATCCCATATTTCAACTAGACTACTGACATCATCTAATGATCACGAGGCATCTACAAAGGGATATGATATTTACCCTATCTTCAAGGTGTGAATTTTAACAGAGAGAGGACATTCCGTATTCTGGTAAACATGAAATACAGCTATATTGTGTTAATTTCATAAGGGAGTGGGATACATAAGAGAAGGGCTCAGGGAAGAGAGCTATTAGCATTGATTGCTGACCAGGAGATGCTCCAGTCTGAGATTAGCAGTATCTTGGGCTTTAAAATCACTATGATATGACAGGTACAGGGAATGCCAGATATAGAGGAAATGGCAAGGGAAGAAAGGTAGTTTTCCAGTTAAGCCACAGCATCTGGCTAGTTTTAGGAAGAACATCTATTATGGTTGCTCAAACCTTCTTTGGTAGGTAGTGGTACCTTAGGGTTTTGTTAGTAGGACTGTTGTCAACCCAGGGGTGCTCTAGAGAGAGAGAAATTTAGTCTTCTCTTTGCAAAATGAATTGGAGAAGGAATGAACTGGAGGCATGGTGACTAATTAGTTGGCAACTTTTGCAATGTCACAGACTAAGTAAAGCAGAATAAGAGTTTGAAAAACGGACCAGAATTTTCCTAATGAAACCTATTTAAGGCACTTGCATATATACACTGAGAATCAACTGTTTACTCACAATGAACTTTTCTCTTACTACGTAGGTTTATTCTGAACCTCTGTGACTTTATTTTATAAATTCAGGACTTTTTACATTTGTAGTCACTTATATGCACTGATTTTTAGTGACAGGATTTTGCATGATCCTTTCTGTTCTGAGGTCTTTTAAAATTTGTTTTAAGATCAGTGTGGATCTTGGGGCTAGAGAGATGGCTCAGCAGTTAAGAGCACTGATTGCTCTTGCAGAGGACCTGGGTTTGATTAACAGCACCCACATGACAGTTACCAACCATCCCTAACTCCAGTTCCAGGGGATCCAATGCCCTCTTCTGACCTCCGTGGACATTGCACAACAAGGGTGCACTTATACACATGCAGGCAAAACACATACACATAAAAATTAAAAAAAAAAGATTCGTGTGAATCCTCAAACTATTTACATTTCTGGCACAGGCAAAAACATCCAGAATTAAGTTTGGACACCTGTGGCCTCTTAATTCTGTTGGGTTACTACCTTGCTTGTATTGTTAGACTTGTTCAACCAGTTAATGCAATTTACTATATTTTCTTGGTAAATGCTTTAATTCCCACTAGTTTTCACACACACACATACGACTGACTCATACTTATTCAGAGATGTTTTGTTACAAATCAAATGTCTAACCCTTTTATTTGGTTTATATATTTTGATCAAACATTTTTGTTGAGCCATATGCCATAGCTCCAGCTAAATGGACATCTAAATCCATTAGATGTCTGTCAGTCCTCACATTCTTCGAATTCTTAGAAATAATTGCTATTAGTGACCACTCCCTTCTTGAATCACTGTTTTCTGTGATAAAAGTCCACATGAGTTCTTTCTCTGACAGGCTTTCTTCTCTACTGGTATATTCTCTAACTGATCAGTAAATATTGACATCCATGCATGGTCTCGGTTGTGTTTTCTTCTACATCTGTGTATGTTCCCAGCTGTTGTCCTCATTTCACAACTCTGGATAGTACAAGCCTCTTCAAGTTGGCTCCTGAATCCTTGCCATGAATCTAGTGGTCTCTGATAGCTTCCTTCTGTCTGGTTTGTGTATTTGAAGCTTTTCTGTGTATTTCCTGCCTTAGACTTGGGATTAGCCCAAGAGTCTTGGTTTACTTTAGTGGAAAATGATATTCCAGTGCTATTATTTGGGTCCTTAAATGTGCTTAATATGGCAAAACGTCCTTTTTCCAGGTGTTTATAGTACATATATATATATATAAATTAGCAGTAATATATGATTATAATTCATGATGATGTAGTTTATATTTTACCTCATGAACATTGCATCTGTATATTCCTTCTGCATTGAGAATCTTGCTCTAAGGATACGTGGGACATCAAAACCAGAACATTACAAACACAACAGCCTCAGAATAATAACTTGAATATTATTACCACCAACATGATTTGCAATATTACTTTTGATTTAGGAAATGTTAGTGACATTACTCATGAACACATACGTATATTCCAATTGATTGAAGTTACAGATTTCTATACTATTTATTTGTCTGTGTGGAAAATGGTTCTGATTAGAAGGAATGATTATCCTCAGCAAGCTGTTCCTTATGCTTGAGGTTATCAGATTATCTGTGGGTTTCAAGTGAAGCCTACTGAGAATTCCACTCCATAGACTGGTTGGTGTAATTGAGCCCAGGGTAGTTCACTATGAGGATGTGTCTGATAAAGACTTGAGGTGGATACTCTATCATTTATTATTCTTTCACTCTTTTTTCAGTAAAAGGATGTTCCCGGTCCATGAAACAATAAAGCCATTAGGAACCAGTAATTCTTTTATTTGTTTCCAATAAATACAGTGCTGATAGTTTTTTAAAAAATATTTTATTATTTTTATTTTATGTGTATGTGTGTATTGCCTAGGTGTAGGTAAGTGCACCCGTGTCATGTGATGCCTGTGGAGGACAGAAGAGGCTGTCAGATCCCCTGGAACTGGAGTTACGGACAGTTGTTAGCTGCCATGTGGATACTGGGATTCAAACCTGGGTCTTCTGCACGAACAGTCAGTGTTCTTAACTGTTGAGCCATCTCTCCGGCCCACAATGCTGATGTTTTTTCTGCTAGTACACACACTAATGTTCAGTTCTCCAAAAGCCACTTGAAAATATTTTGTTTAAATGAGAATAGGTGTATTTTGTGACAAAAATGGAACAGAAAAGGTGCTAGTTAGCTTTTTATTCCTATGACAAAATACCCAAGGAAATCAACATGAAGGAAAAGGAAAGATTTTGGGGGGCTCATATTCCACTTGGATCCACTGTTTCTGGGCCTGTACTGAGACAAGACTTCAAGTAAAGAGCATGTGGTGAGACAAAGCTGCTTGCCTTGTGGCAGTTAAGACAAAAAAAGGACAAGAAGAGGCCAAGGCTGAAGGATATCCATCAAGGGTGTGCCCTCAGAGACCCACTTCCTCCAACCAGGCCCTACCTCTTAAAGTTTGCATTTCCTCCCAATAGCCCATCAAGTTGTGAATCCATGGCTTGATTGGAGATGAATCCTTCAACATATGAGTTTTGGGGGCATTGAAGGTCCTCTTGGAGGAAATGTTAGGCTCAGATTTCAGTGGGGATGATGAGAACATAGGAGTTTAGACTGGGTGGCAAACACTTTGAAGTTCTAGCCCAGCAATGTTCTCTACTCAGTTCCAGTGAATACACTGTTACTCTGAACAAAAAAATCTTAATATTTTCTTTTTAAAATTTTATTTATATTTTATTTTATGTGCATGCATGTAAGTGCACCCATGTCGTGCAATGCCCACAGAGGTCAGAAGAGGGCATTAGATTCCTGGGAAACTGGAGTTATGGACAGTTGTTAGCCTCCACATGGGTGCTAGGAATTGAACCTGGGTCCTCTGCAAGAACAGTCAGTGCCCCTAACTACTGAGTCATCTCTCCAGCCCCCAAATCTTAATATTTTCAAGATGATAATGAGAACAATTAAATTAAATGGAAGGTCTTTTGAAATTTTGTGCAGCACAATTTTAAAGAAATTAAACTCAAATCTGACACTGAAAGCATTAAAGTAGCATAAAAGATAAGTGATTGTGAAAATAATATTGTATATATTTATGATGTGATTCATAGATGAGGACACCGAGTGAGTGGCAAGCCATAGGTGACTTCTTTCTGCTTTATTTTAAAAAGGTGACAAAGCAAGAACTTATTTTGAGCTGTTTCTATTCCTGAAATTATTACAAATAAAAAATACGTAAGTAGATCAGGAAAAATACAATTAAAGGAATATAAAGATTTTTGAAAAGATTCTAGAAGTTGAATACACGAAACTTGAATTTCATTAGTTAAGAGAAGATATAATCTACAAATAATGAGAAACAACAAAATATCAGAAGTTCTGAAATAAGGAAGATTTGTTTGAAGAGGCCAGAATATATAACTAGAAGGAATAGAAGTAATCATGGTTTTAAAAAACTCAGTTTTGAAGTATTTCAATAGTTATTCATGATGATAACATCAAATAAATGTTTTTTAGTTGTGTGCATTAAAACTATAAATGTGGAAATTTGGCAAGAAAATGAGATACCCCATGTTCTTCCTGAGAGCTGATCTTATGCATGAGTACTGGGGTTTGTGAAGGGTTTGATTTGGAGAAACTGAGGAGGCAAACTTTAAATTGAACAATTTCTGGTATCAAAATATCTGCTTTAAATGGTCTATTTTGAATAGTCTATTTTTTTTCAAGTAAATATCTTAGAATTTCTTTTTCTTCTGCTTCCCCCTTTCCTCTCTAAGCAGCATCCAGTTCTCTGAAAGAATGGGCCTCATAAGTTCTTCATATACATGTAGTTTTTATTTTATGTGTATGTGTGTATTGCCTGCATGTAAGTGAACCCATGTTGTGCAATGCCCATAGAGGACAGAAGAGGCTGTTGGGTCCCCTGGAACTGGAGTTACCGACAGTTGTTAGCTGCCATGTGGGTGCTGGGATTCGAATCCAGGTATTCTGCAAGAACAGTCAGTGTTCTTAATCACTGAGCCATCTCTCCAGCCCTGGGCCTCATAAATTCTTATAAGGACAAGTAAGGATTGCCTGATCATCTCACATCTTGTTGGACACTTGCTGTGCAGTGGCTGGTTTTCTTTGCTTTGTAAGACTGAGGTCTATGTGACCAAAACCTGCAGTTCAAGTACCAGCACCCTTCATCCAGTCCACACTGTTTGCCTGCATATTTTACATTCTTTCCTCTCTCTGTATAGGTATGTGAAGCACTGCCTCAGGTTACAGCACACAAGAAAGCATGTTGTTAAACAGATTCTACCATTTTACAGCTCCTCCTATCTACCAAGATATGTCCATAACAACCTGCCTCTCACCCAGATGATAAGGACCTGCATTTGGTCTTTCCATGTTGCCTGTATCTCCTTTCTGTTACCCAGTCACCAGAACCAAACATGGCAGCCTTGAATTTCTTCCTCTAGTTCTGAAAGTACATCCCTATACCATGTCCTTCTCCATCTCTGGATTTTCCCTCTTCTCTTCTGTAATGTCACTCTGTCAGATTATCTGCTGGAAAACATCATTTTCTATGAAAGGAAGTCAAAACACATCTGGACCCTATTTGAAGTGATAGATTTTGTTCCTTCTCTTTGCTGTTCATATCTCACTTCCCTGACACTCTCATACACTGAGCGCCTGAGCACCAGGTCATGTTTTCTTTCTCCCTATAGTTGCTGTTACCAGTCTGGCCTTTGGGTTCTTCATTTACCTAATTATAGAATAGCTCTGTATCCAAAGCCAAGAATTTCACTGTGATCCAGTGTTGGATCACAAACTTTCCTTTTAGTGTTCTGACACCATCACTGTCAAAATAGCCCTTCCTCATCCCCATTTATATCCTTTATTCCTCTCTGAATTTGAATTAGACACATACACATTATAAACTATGAGATGTCTTGTTAACAAGACATCATTTGGCTTTGATTGCTTCCCCCTTTAGGACAAAGATAGCAGCCATCTCTACCTCATATAAGATCATAAGGATGCAACAAAATAAGCCTTATCAAAGATGGAATGTGGACCCCTTTCAGGCATGTTAGAAGATCAGAGTAGAATGGACCAGAAACCTACATGGTCATTTGAGTTCTTGTGTCGCATTGCTTCACTGGTTCTGATAGCTGAGTTTTGGTTAGATAATGGAGGGAGATAAAGCCGGATTCTGGAATTTAGACACCGGTGAGATCAGTGACAGTGTTTCTTGTTCAATTTCTGTTTATGCATGTAAATTCTGATTTTACTGTTATACAAATGAATTCATAGAAAAGTACAGACTTATTTGACAGGATTGCATCTTAAATTTTACATGTGCTTACACTTTGCCTTTGATTTACCCCCTTTCTCTTAATTATCATTCCACCCTTTTTCATGTCCATTTTTCTTTCTAGGACACAGATTTCCTAAAAAGTACCACAAAATTTAATATATGCCCTGAATTTCAGGTCCAGCAATGACATAGAACAAAAGGGTCATTGTCATCCACGTTAGTGGTATTTCTTCTTGAGTGGTGAATGGGATGACATCTCTTCCTTCCCTTCTGTTTTTGTGTTTATTGTTGTTATTGGTGTTTAGTTAGCTTTGTTTTGTTTTTGAGACAGTCTCTCAATTTGTACCCATAGCTGGCCTGGAATTTGCTGTGTAGACCAAGGTGGTTTTGAATTTTCATCGAACCTCCTGCCTCTGCCTCCTGCGTCCTGGCATTGCAGGTGTGTACCATATCCTCAGCCCACTCTTCATTCTTTAGTAGTCTTCGAATATTATAGGAAGTCTCTGATTATCTTCCAAATAAAAGACCGTTAATGGGCATGGGATACCTCATTTTGCCCTTTTTGATACTGTTCCTAATCACGATGTTTGGCCACTAAAGAGCCCTTGGGATGAGTATGTTTATGTGTTTGTTTTTATATTTGTCTTCATATATTACTGAATATACTTGAAAAGAGACAACTTAATCTGAAGGGCATATATTATGGTGGTATGATGAAAATTGGTTTCTAGGTTTCTCTGCTTTAATAATGCCGAAGAGCTCACTAACCAGTCTTTTCATTGAGTTTTAAAGATTGTTTATGGACTGGTGCTACGTTCTTCCTTCTGTACTCCCTCCTTTCCACCTGTGTTTTCTTGTAGGGATAAGAAACCGAACATAAATGTCATTAATGGTGTTAAGTACTTTTAAAACATGAAGTAATTTGAATCCCACAATAATAACCCAATGTATATTTTTATCTACCTAATTTTTAAGTGAGGATGCTGACTAAAACTAAATTAAAGAAATTGCTTAAGGGTTTATGTCTATCTTGTGCTAGGGAGCTAGATATGAATGCAGATTTGAGCACTCTATTTTGGAAGTATAATCTGAGACAGTATAACTTACATAAAAATTCACACAAAAATTTAAACTTTGTTTAATATAGTCATGACATGTACTATGGCTGTGATTGCAAATCAGAAATTAGCCAATGTTACATATTTGACTTTTGGTAATTAAGATAATTACTTGGAAGTGTTGTAAATAGAATTATTCAAGTTTCTCAACAAAGTTGCAAAAATGTCTTGAGTGCCAGTGGGAAGGGACTAAAATAAATCCTCTAATGAGAATGGTTTTATTAGAGAGTCACCAGTATTCCTAGAGTTTATAGGAAATTTTTTCAAAGATCTTTATTTATACACATTAAAATATTTTTATTGATTCTTTGAGAATTTCATACAGTATATTTCGATCATATTCAGGCCCCTTCTGTCATCTCCACCCTACGTTACTAAAGTGCTCCCACCCCCAGACTTCATATCCTTTATTTCTGCTTTTCATACAAAGGCCTCTTAAATCTGATCTAATTTGTGTTCCCCCAATGCTCTTCAGTGCTAGCTTGCATGGTGCTGGAAAAGCATTATTATTACTAATTATGTGTATGTATGTGTGTCTGTGTGGGGTTATGTGTGTATGTGCAGGTGCCTGTGGAAGCTAGAGGTATCAGATCCCTTACAGCAGGAGTTATAGGTGGTTGTGAGCCATCCAACATGGGCACTGGGAACCAAACTCAGATCCTCTGAAAGAGCAGTATGTGCTCTTAACTGCTGAGCCGTGTCTCTAGCCCAAGAGTCTGTAGAAAACTTTTAGAGGTCATGCATTTTAACAGAGTTAGCATCACTTTTCTGTATCATACTTGTGTCAATAGTTGGTGTTAATTAACTATTGGAAGTAAGAGAATTCACTTATTAGGGCTATGGATATCCAATCATTAGATTATTCACATTACTTTTCCTTGTTCTGATACACATGGTGCAGCTTAGGAGAGCATGATTTCAGCTTAGTCATCAGTGCATGGCTACTGAACTGACTTTCTAGGAAGACACACGATACCGTATTTATATCTGTACTTTCCTGAGTCAGATCCTAGAGAGGGATGCCTGACTGTGACTCACTTTTCTATAACTCTAAGAACTTTGGCCATGCTGTGCCTGATATGATGTTTACATTATTGTGTAAATAAATTATACACTCACTGCCTCTTCAATGAACAGTCACGTATTGTTTTTTTTTTTGGTTTTAACTTATGTGGGACTTGTGTGTGCTGTCACCATTGCTATGAGTTCACCTGAGTAACTGACCAGCTGTCTAAAAAACTCTCTTGCCTTGTGGTCATCCATCACCTGTGACTTTTACAATCTTTCCACCCCTTCTTCCATAATGATCCCTGAGCCTTGGGAGGCAGAAGTTTGATATAGGTGTCTTAGTCAGGGATAAGTGCTTTACAGCCTCTTGTTCCCTACATGTTGGCCAGTTGTGGGTTTCTGTGTTGCTCACCATCTGTTGTATAAGGAAACTTCTCTGCTGAGAGTTGAGAGATGCATTAATCAATGGGCATGACAATAAGCCATTAAGGGTCAATTTAATATGATAATTATTTAATAGAAAATTGGTATCAGGTTTCTCCTATGTCCTGTGACCAGTCTCACCTCAGGTTCCTAAGCCGGGTATTAGTACCAGGTATGGGCTCCATCCTAGGAAGCAGACCTTAAATCCAATTAAAGAGTGGTTGATACTCTGATAATTTTGGTGTCACTCTTATACCAATGTAGTTTATAGGATTCACACCTGGGTAATGATGATGATTTTTTTTTTCCATTCTGGTAGCTTGTAAAGCACTTTCCAGCACTATGAATGTTAGCCAGTAGAGATGAGGCTTTGGAGTCAGCACCAGCCTGATTTCTCCTTTTCTGTTCTGCAGATCATGTATGTAGTGTGTTCAGCAATAGGGTCTTACCATTCAGCTCTGGTGAATAACCAATAGGGGCAATGGCCAGTATTGTTTGGGGGTCTATGGGACCCATGTTCAACAGCTTCTAGAGAGGGAGTCCAAATTCCTGGCATTGAGGTTATTTTTATTTAGCCTATTATGTCGAGAAAGGCAATGTTACCCTGTTATAGGATAACTCCTTTTAATCTTGTTTTATAATGTACACGTATATACTTTAAGACGCTTCTGTAGTGGTAGGTTTTCATACAGCTTTTTCTAAAGACCTTTAGCATTACTTATTTCTCCCAGTTCTCCCCTCTCTGTCCTGCCTGACCATTCCCCACCCCAGTTAACCCTTCCTCGTCTAATGTTCCTCTCTCTTCCTTTTTATCACTGCACTCTGCCACCCCTCCAAGGAAATGTCCCTAAAGAAATTGTGGCAACAGATGGCTGCTGGGATAGGCAGAGGCAGTTTATTTTTTAAAAAATGGGACTCTTGGCAGGGTAACCAGGCCCCAATTGATGGACCCACACTGAAAAACATTTGGAGACACAAATTAGACTCTATAGGCCTTAATATATATAGTAGAGCACATTAAATTGGGCAGGGGCAATAGGGGGAAGTGGAGATAGGGGAGTGGAATCTCAACATCATCAAGTTATATTGTATGAAAATCACAAAAAGTAAATTTTAAAAATGTAAAAAAAAAAAAACATTAAAAAGCCCAACAGTGCAGAATGATTCAAGAGAGAAGGGATCTCTGCAGTGTAGAATGATACAAGAGAAGGACACCTCTGTCACATGGAGCCTTAGTTTTCACCAGAAGGAATGGTTGCTGTACTTGATTTCTTTTTTCCTTTGTTTCATTTTATTTTTCATTGACAAGAATAACTGTATATATGTCACTTGCAAAATGTAACATTATGTACACAATGTGAAAGAGTAAATCAGTAATTAGCCTATTTAATATCTCTTTTTATGGTCATAACAATTAAAATCTGTTCTTTTACCAATTTTGAAATCTACAAAACTTTATTAACTGTGGTCTCTGGTATTCATTTCTTGTAGCTTGCACTTAAGTCAAGAGAAGCTCCTACTTTGTTTTGCATTCTTACTATGCTGTGAATTTTGTTTGACTCAGAAATGACTGTTAACACTATATACATGAGATCCTCCTGTCCATATTTTTCCTCATTTTGTTGATTATTATAGTCAATTATATTGATGTATTCTTTCTTTGTGGCCATCTACAACCTCTGACTTTTACAATTTTTCTGCCCCCTCTTCTGCAATGATCCCTGAGTTTTGGGAGGTGGAAGTTTGATATAGGTGTCCTGTTCAGGGATCAGCACTCTGCGGCCTCTTACTCTCTGAATGTTGGCCAGTTGTGGGTTTCTGTGTTAATCACCATCTACCACATAAGGAAGCTTCTTTGCTGATAGTTGAGAGATGCATTAATCTATGGATATAACAATGTCATTATGAGTCAGTTTAATGCTGTCTATTTATCAGAATAATAGTATAAGACTCTCTCCTATGGCCTGTGACCTGTTTAGCCTCAGGTTCGTAGATGTGATATCAATGTCAGGTATGGGCTCCATTTTATGAAGTGGATTTTAATCCAATTAGAGGGTTGTTGGTCATTCCCATAATATTTGTGCTGCTGTTGCACCAGAGGACATATCTTGCCAGGCTAATTGCTATTGCAGCTTGCAGGATTCACAGCTGGGTAAGGTTTAGGATTAATTTTCTTCTTCTGGTAGCAATGCATAGCATGCTCCAGCACTATAAAAGCTAGTCAGTCAGTAGTGAAGCTTTGGAGCCAGCACCTACTTGAATTCTCCTTGCTTTTTCTGTGGCTCATGTATATATTGTCTTCAGCCATAGGGTCCTGCCATGAAGTTCTGGTGGGTAACCAAGAGCAGGGGCTTTGGTCAGTATTGTTTGAGGGTCTATGAGACCCCTGGTCAACAGCTTCAAAAGAGGGAGTCCGTCTCTGGAATGTGGGCTTTTACTTTGCTAGACTATGGTGTTTAGTAGGTGTGATGTTCCCCTGTCATAGCGTAACTCCATTTAATCTCTTTTTAATATATATATATATATACATATACATACATACGCACATGTAATATATATACTTTAAGAAGCTTCTATAGTGGTTGGTTTCCATATGACTTTTTCTAAGGGCCTTTAGTGTTAGTTATCTCTCCCCACACTCCCTCATCTGCCCTACCCTCCTATTCACCGTCCCATTTAACCCCTTCTACTCTATTATTCCCCTCCCCTTTTGCATCACTTCATTCTACCTCCCCTCTCAGGAAACCCTCCCTCCACTCCATTTCTTAGTTTCCTGACCTCTTGATTGTCCAATTAAAACATGCATATCTAAGATTTCAAAGCTAGCGTCCAGCTATGAGAGAGAACATGTGACATTTATCTTTCTGGGTCTGGGTTACCTCACTTGGGATTATTGTTTTCTGTTACTTTCATTTATCTGTGAATTTCATGATTTCCTTTTTAAGAAAATAATATTCCATTGTATAATAATCCATTGTATAATGGAATAATATTCCATTGATAGTATATATGTATCATGCCTTCATTTTCCGTTCATCAGTTGATGGACATCAAGGTTCTTTCCAGTTCCTGGCTATTATGGGGTGACAATGAACATGAGCAGGTATTTCTATAGTAGAGTATAGAGTCTTTTGAGAATATGCCCAAGAATGGTGTGGCTACATCACATGGTAGATAAATTTCTATGTTTTCTGTGGACTCTCCACACAGATTTCCATAGGGGCTGCAACAGTTTGCACTCCTATCTGCAGTGGAGAAGAGTTCCCCCTTTTCCATGTCCTTGCCAGCATTTATTGTTCATTTTTTAAATCTTTGCCATTATAAGTGGGGTAAGATGAAATCTCAAAGTGGTTTTAATTTGCATTTCCCTAATGACTAAAGATGTTGAACATTTAAAAAAATATTTGTCAACCATTTGTATTTCATATTTAGAGAACTCCTAGTTCAACTCCTTGCCCCAGTTTTTAATTGGGTTGTTAGTTTTTCTGAAGTTTAGTGTTTTTGCCTTTGGGTATTCTAGATACTAATCCTCTGTCAGAAGTATAGCTGGTAAAGATTGTTTTCCCATTCTGTAGGTTGCCTCTTGACGTGAATGATGATGTCTTTTTCTGTACAGAAGCTTTTTAGTTTCATGAGGCTGGTTGTCAATTGTTGAACTTAATGCTCGTGCAATAGGAAGCCTGGTCATTCCTTTCCTGTGCCTATACGTTCTAGTGTATTTTTTACTTAATCTTCTGACATATTCTGAGTATTGGGGCTAATGTTGAGTCCTTGTGATCCATTTGGAGTTGGTTTTATGATGTGAGACACAAATCTAGTTTCATTCGGTGTGACCAACAACGTTTGTTGAACATGCTCTCTTTTCTCAAGTGTGTATTTGTGGCTCGTTTGTCAAAAAATGTAAAGCAGATCAATATGTCTGTGTTTATGTCATGACCATGCTATTTTTTAACTACAGCTCTGTAGTATAATTTGAAAAACAGAATGGTAATGCCTCCAACAGTTTTTTGTTGTTCAGGATTATTTTGGCTACCCTGTGCTTTTTGTGTTTCTATATGAAATTTTAGATTATGTTTCAACTTCTGTGAATAATTGTAGTATAATTTAAATGAGTATTACATTAAATTTGTAGATTGCTTTTCATAGGATGGCCACTTTCACAATATTAATCCTACTTATCCATGAACATGGGAGGTCTTTCTGTCTTCTGGTATCTTCTTTAATTTCTTTCTTCAGTGTCTATTATATTTATTTAGACAAGTATGTATTATAAAAGTTTTTCACTTCCTCGGTTAGATTTAGTCCAAGATTTTTTTAAATAGTTTTTGAGGCTATCATGAATGGGATCATTTCCCTTATATCTTTCTCAGTATGTTTATTGTTGGTATATAGAAAGACTACTGATTTTTGTGTGTTATTTTTTTATCCTGCTATTTTCCTGAATGTATTGATTAGCTCTAGGAATTTTCTGTTTGAGTCTTTAGGGTTTTTATGTATAGAATCATATCATCTGCAAATAAGAATTCTTTGACATCTTCCTTTCCAGTTGTTCACCTTCATTTCTCTTATTGCTTCAGCTAAGACTTCAAGTTCAGTACTGAACAGGAATGGAGAGAGTGGACATTCTTGTCCTGTTCCTGATTTTAATAGGAATGCTTTGAATTTTCTTCATTTAGTGTGATGTTGGCTGTGTATCTGTTAGGGCCACTGGATTTATGATGTCATTTAACTCCATGGTTTCCCTATTTATTTTTTGTCTGATTGACTTGTTTCTTTGCGACAAAGTCACCCACTTGATATTGAAGTCACCCACTATCACTGTGTTGGAATCAATATGAGATTTTAGAGCTAATAAAGTTTCTTTTACGAAAGTAGGTGTCCCTGTCTGTGCTGCATATATGTTTAGGGTTGTAATATCGTCTCTGTATATTTTTCTTTTAATGAGTATGAAGATACCATCCCTATCTCTTTAGACGATATTAGTATACCTACACCTGCTTGTTCATCCATTTGTTTGGAGTATCTTTTTCTAATCTTTTACCCTAAGGCGATATTGATCATTCTTGGTGACGTGTTTCTTGAAGGCAGCAAACTGATGAATCCTGTTTTCTAATACAGTTAGTCTGTGTCTTTTTTGTTTCGTTTTGTTTTGTTTGTTTGTTTTGTTTTGTTTCGGTTTGGTTTGGTTTAGTTTTGTGAGACAGGGTCTCCATGTAGCCCCAGCTGGCCTGGAACTCACTATGTAGACCAGGCTGGCCTTGAACTCACAGAGATCTGCCTGCCTCTGCCTCCCTGAGTGCTGGGATTAAAGCTGTGTACCCCAATGCCCAGCTGTTTGTGTGTTTCTTGTTATGGGTAGGTGACCTCATCTTTGTTGAATTTTTGTTGTTGTTTATTCTTACCCAAACTTCTCAAGTTATGGCCCAGCTGAGTAGTGTTTGGTGTTCAGTTTTGGGACCACTGTAGGTTGCTGTGCACATGGGGTGGAGAAGTGGTCTCAACTTAGAGTTGAGATTCCAGGGCTGACTCTCATGGTTCTGGAATAGCAGGGTAGCCTGGGTGATTTCTAGGTAAACAGGTTGTTCAGGCTGGGAGAGCTGACTGATCTGGAGATGCAAGGATCCTAGCAACTAGAGCAAGTCTGAGAGTTGAGATGGCTTTGTGCAGCAAGGGGTGGGAAATGGAACTCACCATGGCAGGTCTGGAAAAGCACACAGATCTGGGAGGATCCGATGGTCCTAGCAGAGCGGAGATGGCAGGGCACGGGAGGTGTGAGAAGTGTTATTAATGACCTGTTTTTTTTTTTTTTTTTTTTTTTTTTTTTTTTTTTTTTTTTTACAAGCAATCTTCTTTGTTTCTAATAACATTGCCTTTTAATTCTTTATGTCTTCCTCCTTTTTAAAACGTAAACTTGCCAAACCATCTGGATTTTATGTAAATAGTCTTGTTTTTGTGTTGATAAACAATTTGATTTAAAAAACACACTTATTTGACCATAAAAAACACTGACATTGACCAAATTTGAGTTGATTTGATTGAAACTTATATTCTTGTTTCTATTCTCATGGAAAACTTCCCATTTTAACACACATTTAAACTTCTATTTTACTTTTAATGATGAGGTGATCAGTAACTATGTTTTTCCTATATAAGGCCATACATTTAGGTTATTTTAATATCCTTTCCTGCCTATTTCCTCAATCTGTCTCATGCTGCTATCACCTATGTTTTAAATGGTGAATTATTATTGCAATTTTTAAAAGCTATAACAAAAGTTTATTGGCACTAACCATGTATTTTACTGTTTTCTTTATCCACCACTATATCTATGTTTTCCTCTTGTATTTTGTTTTTATTTTATACATTAGTTCATACTACAGTGATTTTTTTTTCAAATAATATCTGAGATAACTCTTACATATTTGAAAATTTCTTTTTGCTTTCAAACATACACTGTGCCTTGGAAGTAGAGTTTCAGATTCAGAGTAATATATTTCATGACTTTAAATATATATTTGTCCTGTCTTCTTCTATCAGATGTTATTAATAATGCTGTTTAATTCTAATATTAGCTATTATGTGCTCCTTCTCTCCCTGACCTCTTTCATCCCTTTGTGAGGGTCACTGCTTTAATGTGTGTCTAAAGCAACAATATTCTGCCATAATTGCTGAAGCTTTTCCACCACTCGGCTGTATCCATTACACATTCCAGGTGCTGCTACTGCATAAATATTTTAACATCTATACCTGTCTTCTAGGTCTCTGTTTTTCCTTCAGGCTGTTCTGTTTATGTTTTTTTATGCATTTTGATATACAACCACCTTTAGTCCTGAGCCATCTGTCCTCCACTGATTGGCAGTGTGCCCCTTGCTTCTCTTAGAGCTGGTCTGCAGCTTATATGTAGCATTTTACATCCTGTCATTCAAATATTTTTTTTGGAATGGTTTTGTAAGGAGTAGAAGTTTCAATGAGTTTGCTTTGTCATTTTGATCCTAGTCCTCTCTCAGTGGCTTAGATAATACTGATAACTTTTCTTTTTAAAACATAGCTAAATATCAGTGATGCTAAAATGAAGAATTGTTTCAGGGGAAAAAAACCTTTCAAGTTTACTTTGATCTTAAAACGAAGGATGTATTTTGTTATTCCTTTACCAACAGACAGTAATTAGCAGGATTGAAATTGGTCGTTTTAAATGAAAATCTCCACTTGACTGAATTCTGTTTCTTGGGAGGTGTGTCCACGTAACCATGATGTGCGATTGGAAAAGTTGTACTTAATTACCATTAAGATTTTGACACAGACCTGGTAAATTTTGAGAAACTAGATTTTACAGAGCAAAGGCATTAAGGGCCCTGAGAAGGATTTGAATTCTCAAGATGTTTATTGTGGTTTCTGAGGCCACAGGCGTGTGACCACTATGCTAGAGTCTGGTAGAAAGTAGAATCTGTCCTTGGCTTGCTCTTGTAGTAGTTGGCTGAAAACTACCCATTGAATTAAACAATGGCATGCAGGCATGCTGTGTCATAAAGCATTAAAAGTGTAATCCATCACAGAGAATCCCACAACAGATTTCCTTGGATTAAAAGTGATATTAAACTCATCCAGTTGCTTGCTGAGGTCTCATCAGATTTGAAGGCATTTTGTTTTTACTTTCTTTGTAACCTCCCTCTGAAAATTTTTCCTAAAAAGAGACATAAATTTCTGAAGCTCTGAAAGAGGGAAGATTGTCAGCATCCCTAATGTTGTTTAGACGTTGAATAATAACAGCATGAATTTTAATAGCTGGTCAGTAAACCAGTCACATTTTCCTCCAATAAGTTTATGTTGTACAACTATTGATGCTTGAGGACCACACTAACTGAAATCAATATTATGTTTGCATTTTATAGATTTACACAGTAATATGTTTCAATATAAAATTAAGAGAAACAATCCTATTCCATTTTATGGTGCAGCTAAGTGGTTGAGAATAGTTTGGTAAAAACCAAGAATATGAAATATTTAATTTAATAAAATCTTAAAGAAATGTTTTATATCATTGAAGTATATACATATATAAATGTATATACACTATATGTGTATGTGTTCATATATATGTGCATGTATATAGACACACACAAGCATATGGCCTATGGAAATAAGTAATAGAGAGTACTAAATATATAAGCATTTATGCACTAGGTAATGTGTGTGGTTTATGAGAACTAAAGAGAAAAAGCCTAAGCATGGTCTAATTTACAAATTTTTTTCAGCAATGGGATTCATTATAGTGAGTCTGAAAGGAAACGGATTTTATAATTGTTTATAAAACCTTTCTTAACAAGGCTTACCAGATATCTCTAAGTGGGTTTTTATCTCATTCAAAAAAAGAAAAACCCTATCCATTTCTTTCTTTCCAAAGAAATAGATGAAGTAAAAAAAAAATCAGTTTCAGCAATTACAAAAAATTTCAACATATATATATATATATATTATATATAATCTTTCTTTCCACGAGATAGAAGGAGTTTTGGAAAGGATTTAAAAGATTGATTGACACTCAACGGCAGTAGGGTACCTCAACACAACATTTGGGGCCAATTCTGAGAGAGTTCTAGAGTGTCATATCCCCTGATCACAGTCTTAGTATAAACTGCACCCCTTAGAGTTTTGCAACTCACAGGCTCTGTTGAGATAAGTGAATTTATTTCATTTATCTGAGTCAAGCCTGAATCTGTCACTAAACAATGTGTTAGTGATTCTGAAGACACCACACAAACATGATTATACCTTAAAAGGATGAAAAAATGTAATCATTGACATTTCTTTTTGTTTGAGACTCAAAATAAGCCAGTTATATGACCTACTTATTCACCAGGTTTTAAGTAACCTTCGGAAGCTCTTCTCTTTAACACCTACTTTAGTCAAGTTTATACCTTAAATTTTCTTTGTCTGAGGCAGATTTAGTTATAGTCTTGAAGGGTTTGAATAGTGACCTAAGAACCCAAGATAGAATAACATATACTACTGGAGAGAGGAATAGAGCCAGGTCAGGGTTAAGACAGATATGGGTTGTAGTTCATTAGGAGAAACCTGACTGAGCCACTTTGGAAAGATGAGCTCTGTCACCATGGCAACACTGAGACCACTTCTGCAGATCTTAATGGTCTCTGCCAATCAGCTCTGGCCCTGAACCATCAAATCCACTTATAATGAAGCCAGATGCTACATACTCAATGATACACAAGCCATGGCCAGATGTGCCACAGGCAGAGGACAAGTGAAATTGTCTCTGAAAATATCTTTTTTCTTCCTTCATATGACAGATAGAAAACAATTACAGATCACAAAGATCACAATTGTTCTACTAGGCAACAAAGGAAAATTAGTTCAGTAAATTTTGACTCTTACTACTAACTGCTTATCTTTCAGAACTCATGAAGAACTTTTTATTTTATACCTAATGGGTGGCCCTTAGAATATTGTTTTACTTTTGTTGCAGTGAATGTATGCACAAATGCATGTGTGTGTATGTGGGTATATGTGTGATGTGCAGATGTGTATTTTGTATGTATTTTCTGATAATCTTTTTCTGCTTTATTAGCAGGAGTTACATTTTATTTATTCTTGTCTTCATGCTTGTTTCTGGGCCTGGTGTTCAGTTAAGCAATCTGCAGATACTATTTGCATTGTTTAGTGTAAGTAGGAACAGCTTATTAAACAATATTATCAGTTATTAAACAATAACTGATAGAACCACTCCTGACTTTCATCATGCAGATGAATTGGGATAGTCACTTACAAAACAGAGTGCTATAGAGTAAGAATTAAAAGCAGTATTGAGGTCAGGAAGTATTAAAACAAAGTTGTCAAAGTTTATTTGTGTGGTTTGTAAGCAAAAGTCGTTTTCACAAACAGCACTAGAATGTCCCCAAACACTTGTTTTCATGTATCTGGTTGTAGTTTGCTAATGGAATGAGAACATTCCCAGACATCACACTTGGGGGCAAGTGGAATTTTGAAACATATCGAACTTTAAAATGATTCTTCTGATAGAAAAGTAGCAGGTAATAATTTATCAGGTGATAATGTTAACAGCTCAGTTCTAAACAACAGCTCTAGCAAATCATTATGCTCATACAAAGTCTTCCGAAGATACCACACAAACATGATTATACCTTAAAAGGATGAAAAAAATGTAATCATTGATATTTCTTTTTGTTTGAGACTCAAAATAAGCCAGTTATATGACCTACTTATTCACCAGGCTTTAAGTAACCTTCCAAAGCTCTTCTCTTTAATACCTATGCTTCCGCTCCTCTATCAAGTTGCCTGATTATATTTAAATATGTGCAGATGATCAAACACTTGGTAAAGAAAATGAACATTCCCCAAGTCTAAATACAATTGTTTCTATAAGAAAACCAACTGTTCTTTTAAAATTCTGGGTGGACTGACCTAGATCTCCAAACTGAAGGTTTGCTGAGACACTTGCAGCTGTGTAAATCTCTGAGATGTGGGTTATTTAAACAGATGGTAACCGTGACACAGTGAGCACTCCATGAAAATTGGCAGCTAGCAGAACCGGCCAGAGAGGAAGCATAATCTCACTGTGGACCTCTGAGAATTTTAATTACATCACAGTGAAAATTTAGAGTGCTTAGATATACTCCTTCAGAATATTAATTGAATATTAGTATTGGTTGAATTGTTGCTAAGATACCAACTCTGGGGAGGGCTGGGAGATTTGTGGAAGCTCTGTTTTTGCTAAGTTTCTGGGCATAAATTTCCTTTTCTATAACCAAATCTTTTTTTAAAATTACATTTATTAATTGTGTGTGTGTATGTGCATGTGTTTGTGTGTGTGTGTGTGTGTGTGTGTGTGTGCATGTGTTTGTGTGTGTGTGTGTGTGTCCAGGGAAGGTAGGCACACAGACGCCATGCATGTGTGAAGGTCAAAGGACAACTTGAAGGAATTGGTTGTCTCCTTCTACCATGTGGGTTCCAGGGATTGAACTCAGGTTGTCAGGTTTACTGAGAAACACCTTATCCATTGAGCTCTTTCCAGCCCTATATTCCAATCTTAATGGACATAGTACGTAGCAGAGCTATTTTTGCTCCTCCAATCTGTGATGTCTTACATAATCCTTATTTCTGAAATAAAGCACATACATTCATCTTCCTGTAGAAGGAAATGTTTCAGGAGGAAAGAGTTAAGCCTAGCATTGCATAGCTCAGAGAGACCATGTTGGAAAATGAGATGATTAAGAAAACTAAAAATTTGGCATTTGATCTGAGGAGTCAAGTTGATAAGGGCTCAAAACGTTTCTAGCTTACATATGAACTCATGGTAGCTGCCATAATCTGTACAAGACCTGCACAAGATCAAGTCAGTTAAAAATTCTACCATGGAGGGATGAAGTGCCCCTGGTGCTCCATCCCAAGTTATGGAGGTATTGGTAGTCATGGCTGCTGAGGAAGGGAGAGTCACTTTTGTGTGGCAGTATGGGCACTGGTGTGCTGCCTTTGCCCCAGTGGATGACCCTATACCCATAGAGGCTACACTATTTGAACTAGTGGGTTATAAATAAATAAATAAATAAATAAATAGTAAGGGAGAATATGATGGATCAGGAAGACAGCTCAGTGGTTAAGAGCGTTTAATGTTCTTGCAGAGGAACCACAGGTCAGTTCCCCAAACCCACATCCAATGGCGCACAGCTACCTATAATTTTCAGTTCCAGGGAATCCAGTGCCCTCTTCTGGCCTCTGCAGGCACTCACTTGTATGCATGTGGTGTACATAAACCATGAAGGCACACACACACACACACACACACACACACACACACAAATAATCAATAAACAAGTAACTCTTTAAATAAAAGGACATGAAGTTGGGAGGCAGATGTGATGTAAAGGTCCTGGGAGAGGGTAGGAGGTAGGAAGGGCAGGGATAGATATGATGAAAATATATTGTACACATGTATGAAATTTGCAAAAAATAAAAATATCATTAAAAGGATTAGAAGGTGAAAAAAAATGTCTGTTTCTTACAAAGAGCTGTTGTCTACAAGCGACAAGAAATTTCTGGTCATCAAGGCAGCAGATGTATTGATGGTTTACTTCATTTCACTTTTTCCTTCAAAGGAGGAGTCAAAGGACAAGGCAAACAGAGCTTTTTGACTAATAGCACTGGATCATGAATAGAAAGATACATAATCAGGTTGATGTATACTTATATTTGGTATTTAAATACAGCTATGTGTATAATTCCCCAACTCCTTTACTTAAAAAATGAAGGCTAGCTGGGCGTGGTGGCGCACGCCTTTAATCCTAGCACTCGGGAGGCAGAAGCAGGCGGATCTCTGTGAGTTCAAGGCCAGCCTGGTCTACATAGTGAGTTTCAGGACAGCTGGGACTACAGGGAGACCCTGTCTCAAAAAGACCAAAAAAGAAAAAAAAAAAATGAAGGCTAATGTGGAAAATGAAAACATTTCAATCACAAAGTTAAAATCCCCAATAGTCTCACTTACCATTTAGGAATATTTATATATGTAGCATTTGCTTTTGGTCAGTTTGTCTAGGTACATGGTGCCTGATAAAAACATCCGAATTATAAGAATATTTTCTAACTTTAAAAGTAGAACTTATGAACTTATGAGGGATTCAGTTAAACCACAGTATTCTGATTCTTGATTCTGATTTTTCTTTTCTCCTCCTGGCCCAAGCTAGCTTCTGTAATTAGGTTAAATATTTTAGCTCATTTAAAAATAATCATTCATGTATACACAGCCACAAAACCATGTTATTATCATTGTATGTGAATTTCTCCTATATGAATAACAGGACCCCTCTGTGTGTACATTTTTGTAGCCACTTTTTCTTTCAACAGTGTGCTTTCTGAGATGCCTTTGTATTTGCATAGAGATCATCTGCATTTGATTCATTAGTATTATAGTCACTTTCCAAAACTATTGCCAATTTAATTGACAGTCTATTGAAAGAGTTCTTTCCAAGTTGCTTTAGATGTAAATTTTACTACATTACTCTGTGTATATGAGAAGGAAAATAAGAAAAAAATAGATATGCTGTAAACTTCTTCATATTCATAGTTAAATTATGCTGGAATCACTGCTTGATTCAATTACTGATGATTGTTTTTTTCCCCAAGTACCATTCACTGGGCTGTGAAAAGTATTGATGAATAAGCACTTCTTCAAAGAACACTCCAGTTTCTTCGTGTCTCGGATACATGCTGTACCCATGCTGTTGCTCTCACTTTCTTCATCTGTCCAGAGGTGTGAATAGACAGTTTTCAGACAGCTTTCAGAGTTTGCACGTATTCCTCCAATAGCCCTTCAGTGCCGTGCTAAATGCAGTATCACAAGGCTGGAGTTGTCCAAGCGTGCCATTAAAATATCAACCAACTTGGTGTAGTATTTTGTGTTAGAGGCAGGGTCTAGCTCTGGTCTGGAACTCCCTAACTAGCAAAGTGTGCAATCGAGCTCATGGGAATCCTCCTGCCTCAGACTCTGCTGGGATTACGGGTGTGAGCTACCATATTGACTAATTTGTTGCCTTGTTTTGGAGACAGCACAAGCTGGCCTGGAACTCACTATGTAGATCAGACTGGTCTCAACTTCACAAAGAGCTGCCTGCCTCTGCCTCCTGAGTGCTGGGACTAAGGGCGGATACCATTGTGCCCTGCTAATTTATTGCATTCTAATGGTGACAGTGTATCTGTTGCCTAGACAAGAGCAGACATATGGTGGTGTTCAATGTGAAAAAGCAGCCCATTTTATATAGTTCATGCAGATCAAAGTAGAAGAACATCTTGAAATTGGTGAAATACAGCATTTTAATCATTTTAATTTTTTTCTCTTTACTAATAGAACATAGTGATTAGTCCTATCTGAGTGAGTATTCAAATTGTTTCCTTTTTGACATTCCATTTCCCCTGAAAAGTCATTTAAAAATATCTTAGTTATTATTTTTATTTTGTGTGCGTGAGTGTATTTCCCGCATGTAGGTGCACGCATGTCGTGCAATGTATACAGAGGTCAAAAGAGGGTATCATATCCCCAGGAACTGGAGCTAGGATGTTTGTTAGCTGCCGTGTGGGTGCTGAGACTCAAACCTGGGTCCTCTGTAAAAGCAGGCAGTGCTCTTAAGCCTGAGACCTTTCTCCAGTCCTTGGAAAAGTCTTTTGATATGTGAATTTTTTCATAATGTTTACAGCAAATAATTTGTGAATAGGTGCAACATTTTAAATGGAAACAAATCAATAAGCTAATAACAAAGAAACTGAGTAAAAAATCGCAGTCCCCTGTTTTAAATATGTTTTCATAGTGAACTGTTGAAATGGAAGGCGCTGTCTTTAGCAGTCCTATTAGACTGCAGCTTTTAATGTCGTAGCAATAAGCATTTCATATTTGATCTTGCCATTCTTAACATGTATAAATATGGATTTATCAAATATACATTAGTCAATATATTAAATCAAAAGACATTTTATTGGTATCCTTATATTAAAAGGCACTATATTCTATAATATGAGAAATATAAAGATGACCAATAAGAAACAAGAGTTCTGTAGACCCCCCATCATCACTCTATCAGTGTCTTACTCTGTGCCTAACTTGTCGTTTCAGATTCAGTTTCTCCTAACCCAGAGGGCTGACTTGAGTGTGTACTCTGAACGAGGCACATCCAGAAGCCTTGTCTAGACATGAGCAAAGCCATAACTTATACCGCCCTTCTTGACAAACTTTTCATTCCCATCCCCTACCTCATGAGGAGAACTGTGAAGATTTAAAAGCCAGTAATAAGGCAAAATATCCCAAGGAAGAGTCATCAGTTCCTTTTGCCTGGGATTATTGTTCTTTATAAGTCAAACATGCTTGTGCTTTTCTGCTGTCTCTGATCACCACTGGAAATAAGCACGTGTGTAGTCAGGTTTTTGTTTCCCAATTATCTTGTTTCTTTTGCTTTTGATTTATTTTGAACTATGAGAAAGGGACCATACCCCCCTCAAAAGACAAAGCAAACAAAAGCAAACGAAAACCTTTACAAGCTCACTTTCACAAAATTGTATAAGGGACTGCTAAGCATTTATTAGTAGGAGCTGTTATTGTGTGTATGCCATATAACCCACCTGTGAGTGAATGATTTCTGATTCTTTGACTATTCCACACCTGATACATATAGAATGTTGGTTGCTAAAATAAGAACTGTGTCACATATTGTTCTTTTGTCTGGAACATAAAAATAAACCCATACTTCATGGAATTAAAATAAATGAAAACCATCTATAACTGATCATGGTACAGCAGAAGGAAAAAGTACTATATCTATCTATCATCTAACTATCACCTATCTATCATCTATCATCTATCTATCTATCTATCATCTGTCTGTCTATCTATCTATCATCTATCTATCTATCTATCTATCTA
>NW_008357993.1:936341-953792 GCF_000622305.1 Nannospalax galili | reverse complement strand
ATCTATCTATCTATCTATCTATCTATCTATCTATCTATCTACCTATCATCTATCACTTCTATCATCTATCTATTTATCATATATATGAGATACAAGGAAATATTCCTCTGAATAGTTTATATATGATTTGGGAGATCACACACACACACACATACACACACACACACACACGTATACACACACATACACACACTCCAGTTATCTCTCTGGGTCTTAAGTACGATGTTCAATCTATACTTTCTAGTTGGTATGCTAATATGTTTCAGAAATTCTGATCTGATTTTATGGAAATCAGGATATTGTGACATTTTATAAACTTAATTGTTCAACAACATAATATGTCAGGTGCTGTTAGCAAGATGGCACCTATTAGCTCTCTAAATCTTTTTCCATAAACACTTAAAAGCATTGCCAAAATAGATGTTTCTATGCAGACTGATGCCATCCACTGTGCTGTGAGCAGAGTTACAATGGATATGTTCAAATTGTATGGATTTTTATGAAGGCAGTTCTTCGCTCCCTCCCTCTCTTCTTCCCATCCCCCCGTACCCTTGAAACCTTCCTCTCTCACTCTCTCCCTTGCTTTTTCTCTACCAACCACTTATTCAATAAAACCATTTATCCTTTATGTGTGTTCCTAAGATGCCTGGGAAATCACAGGCAACCCGATTCTATAATTTCTGTGTTAAAAATATGGGTAATTGGTGAGGACAGATGCATCTTTTCATAAGAATGGACTCATCGAAGCTGTATTTTTTAGATTTTTTTTTCTTATTCTAGAGGTCTCTAGAGACTGAAAACCTCTACAGTGTCCTCTCTCCTTCCATAAATGTAATGAGGCCAGTAGGAAAAAATTTGAGCACTTCTTAGACAGATCACAGAGAGTGAGGAACCAGCCAAATGAGAAGAGCTAGGAGCAGACTTCCAGAGGACACAGTAAAGTTGAACCAGGGAAGTAAACAATGAAGATAGTTAGAGTTAGGAAGGGATCACCAAGAACAACAGATCTTTGGTGAACATTTCAATAGAAAATCAACTTTTACATTTTATTTTTCAAGGAGGTATTGAGTCATTGAGATATAATTCATTTTATTTGGAATTTTAATATCACTGGTAATAGAAAAAAGTATTAAATACTAAGAAAAGTGTATATTTCAAATGTATTTATGAAAGTGGCAGTCATATTGTTTTGACTTTTGTCAAAATGTGAAAACATTTGCGCTTGGTTTTGCATGCTTTTTTAAAGTTATAGAAGGAATAATTAGATATATCACAGCTTTGTCAATAATTTGCAAAAGGTATGCATCTTTGTATTACACACACTATACATATATATGAAAGTACATTAATTTGGGTGTGGAGGCAGTGGAGGAAGGTATGGATAGGGGAGGGAATCTAAATACCATCAAACTATATTGTATGAAAACTGCAAACATTCAACAAAAAATAAAATTAAAAAATAAAATCGGAACTGGAGAAATGGTTCAGAGGCTAAAAGCACTGACTGTTCTTGCAGAACACCTGGGTTCAAATCCCAGCACCCACATGGCACAGTGGCTAACAACTGTCTGTAACTCCAGTTCCAGGGAATCCAGCACCCTCTTCTGTTCTCCACAGGCACTGCACAACATGGGTACACTTACATACATGCACATACACATAAATTAAAAATAAATAAATAAAAAAATCAAAATCTCAAAAATTCAATAAAAATAAAATAAAATAAAATATTTTTGTGCAAGACCATGTCTTCTGTAAGCACAAACATATAGCTCTAACATTGTTAAAAGAGTAGCTCCCAGATTATGGTGTCCTGAATACATACATGTCCATGTAGACACATATGTGAGCTTTTCTTAAGTATGTACTAAAATCACTCAACCTAGGAATGTCAGACTTGTCAGATTTTAAACTTGGATGGACTCAGCAGTGGTCAGTCTAAAGATGGAAGTGGTAGTTTCAGTGTTGGGTCCTAGCAGATACAATGGGTACTGTAGTTTATTTGGAGATGTTAGTAATAATTGTAAGTATGTATAATAAAAAGCTCTTCTTTGTGTAAATTAACAGGTGGGCATCTTATGTAGATAGTAAATTAAAAATTGCATTTTGACCCTTTTATTGCAAAATCCTTAAAAATATAGAAAATTATATAAAGTATCGTGTGATTCTACAGTAAAATACTGTAAAGTAAACCCCCACCCAGGAGGAGAAATGACAAGGTAAGAGTGTCCCTGAGGCCTCTGGCGGTCCCGTTACTAATCAAATGCCTTTCCTTTTTATGATAATCAACTTCCTTGCTTTGCTTTATGTTTTTGCTAAGCATACAGTCTTAAATAACATAGTTTAGTTTTGTCTGTTTTGAATTTCATATAAATTGAATTATACAGTGCATAATATTTTGGTCTGTTTCTTTTGCTCAATTAAGTTTTTAAGATTTATTCATATTTGGAGGCTGCTTTTTAGCTGTTTATGTTTATTGGCACACAGAAACCTGTTATAAAAGTAGACCCTGATTTATTTTTCTGCTCTGCTCACAGAAAGTTGGGCTATTTCTGGAATTTGTCTTGTTTTCATTTAGGCTTTCTTTTGTTTGGTTTTGGGTTTTGCTGGTTTCAGACAGTCTCACAGTGCAGCTCAAACTGGCCTTAAACTCCAGGTCCTCCTGGCTAAGCCTCCTGAGCACTGGGATTACATGTGTACAGTACTGAGACTACGTTGTTTCCAGGTTTTGCCTGATAAGTAACGATGCTCCCAAAATCTTGTTTTGTAACCTAGTATATGTGTGCAAGAGTTTCAGTTGGAAGTAAAATTGGTGTTCATAAGGAATACATATTTTAATTTTATTAGATAATGTGGGTTTTTTCCTATTTATACCCTTACCAACAGTGTATGGAAGTCTTCATTGCTTTGCATGTTTGTTAATAACATTTGTGTGTGTGTGTGTGTGTGTGTGTGTGTGTGTGTGTGTGGTATACACAAGTGCTCATGTTTGTGCAAATGTGTTTGTCCTCTAAGTGCATATGGAAGCCAGAGACTGACCTCGGGGTGTCTTTGTCAATCTCTTCTCTACACTACATTTTGGAACAAGGTTTTTGACTGAGCGTGGAGCTTACTGTTTCAGCTGGACTGGCCAGAGAGCTCCCTGGATCCACCTATCTCTGGGCACCAGCACTGGGGTTACAGTGATGCCTAGCTGGGTGCTGGGGATCTTAATTCAGGTTCTTGTGCTTTCACAAAAGCTCTTTATCCACTGAGCCATCTCTATAGCCCCAAATAAGATGTTTGTTTGTTTGTTTGTTTGTTTTTATGGTATGGTGGCCTGAATCTAGAAACTTGTATGTGTTAGACAAATGTTCTACCACTGAACTATATGCCCCAGTCCCAAGTCATATTTTTTTGACATTTTCATTTAAATATTAAAGTTTAAAATTTTTTGGTTACCAACAGTTGAACACCATTTCATATTTTGCCTATTTAGGTTTTTCTTGTATGGAGTCTCTATTCAAGGCCTTTTTCCTCTTTTTCTATTATGTTGTTTAATTTTGTGTTGATTGATTTGTGAAAGTACTTTATATACTCTAGTTACAACCTTTCTTAGCCATTTTCACCCTCGGAGTAAAGCATGGGGAAGAAGACTCATAAAGCTACTGTTTCATTAGGGACTAAAATCCCTAGAAGCAGGGATAAATTATGAGGGAGAAGAATGTAAAATAAGAGAGAACTCATTAAAGCATACATTACTGAGTAGGTTGCCACTAGGTGCAACAGATTGCTCAGACTCAGAATTCTCCTGCAAGAGCCATAACCTGCCTCTTAAGACCACTATTAAAGAGGCAAAGGAAACTTTCTCCTGGTTCCTGTCTGCTGTTAGTCTAGCCACAGGAGGTTAACTACCCCACACTTCCAGGCTACACATTCATAGGTACTGAGTGGGGCATTATGGTCTGGGTCTGATACCAGCAGAGAAGTTCATGGTCAGGAGGAAGACTAAGGGAATCACGTTACATTCCTGTTCTCTGTATCCTAACTGTATCAGAAACTAGTTCCTCAGAAAGGAACCTTCCTCCAACACAAGTTTCCCCCATCAGCATCCTGGGGTCTAAAAGCACACTTCCTATCTGAGGTTTATGTAAAAGTTAATACAAAAAAATATGAGGAAGTATATATGCAGACTTGGATTTTGTCGTGCAAGTTAGGTTTATGTAGTCCAAATGTTGTTTAAGAAGATGTCATTAGGTTCCTCATGCAGGAAATGCTAAGGAAAGCATCCCCAAAAGAATGTTCTCATGGTTTACGTGCAAATAAGATTGAAGATTATACATGAAATAAGTGAAAAGCCTTTAAACAATCACCCATGTTTATGTCAGAGATAGAGATATGCGTTAGGTTTGATTATTGAATAGATTTGTTTATCAGATGTTCAAAAAATAAAATGAGAGTTTGAAAACACTCACCACGAACAGTGTTATCTCCAATGGCTTTCTTTCCCCTGTCATGTATCCCCTAAGTATATAATAAGATGTATGTGCTATATTTATGATAAGAAAAATATAATCAATATTATATTAAGATGAAAGAATATCAAAAGGATAAGAAATAGACACGGGTTCTCCTGTGTAATCCTAGACAACCTGTATTGCTTTTATTTAGCTTTAACCAGATCAGGGAGTGATTTTTACTCATTCTTATGTCTGCATAATACATATCTACTTAGTATATTATCTGAAATTTCTCTTAGGGTTTTAGCCAGCCTATATTTTAAAACTGTATGTAAAGTTTTGCTTTCTTTGAATTTCTTCTCCTTATCTACCTTTGGATTACATTTTTCAATTGTTTCTCCCCAAATATATGTTTTTAGTGTGTAAATGTTATATGCTTAAGAAAAGAAAATATAAAAGTTATAATGGCACACATTTTTAATTTTGAACATTCTACACTAAAATCTGAATTCTGCAGAATTAAAAAAGACTATGTATAGCTACCATGAATTTTATTCTATCAAATGATAAATGCATAGTCTAGGTCATGCTAACTCTGGGTTGGCACACTGAGTCAAGGCCTCGTTGGATGCAGCCCACATGGACTCTCTCTAGTACTGATTACTACCTGTGGCTATCCCTGGAAAACGTTGACTGCTCCTGATACTGCCAACTTCCTGGAGTCCCACTCATCTTCAGCTTCCCTCTCATGATTTCATTCCTTTCCCTCTCTGGAGGTTCCCCACAGGGATTTCAATATCGCTGTACATTGCCTGGCCTCGCAAACTTTCCTTTGAAAACTCAGTAACGCCTCTATGATCCCATAGCTACTACATTCTACAAAACTGTAAAATCAGCACTATATGGATGATGCAAAGGTCTGTTGCCAGCTAAAGCAGAAAGTCAACAAATTTAGACAGTGGTCATAGTGGTTCTGGGGTGTGTAAGATATTGAGCATGGTGAAATGAATCCTAGGGAAGCAACTTCCTAGATGACCCTGTGTGAGCAGGGTGCCCCAAAGGTGCTATCTTCTCAAGGGAAAGTCACACAAATTCAGTGTCACACTGAGTCTTCAATGGACAAGGCTTGCCTAAGTCCTGTGGCATCTTCAGGGTATCTTTCCTATTGTTGAGTTGCAAAGTACTTGACTTTTTTCTAATGGTAATTATAAGTTTTGTCTTCTTTGGCTTCAACTTTAAACATGCAGTTTTTCTCTCCAAGCTGCAAGTTTTAAAAATATTTCTACCTTGTTTTTTTTTTTCTTCTTCTTCTTCTCCTAATTCTCACTGTATAGCTCACTGCCAGCAGCTGGTAACACCCATGTGGCAGCCTGAATGCTGAGTGACACTGAAATTTCCTCCACCTGATTAATCAGTCCATCACCCTTAAACTCAGCCTCCCACAGAGTCTCTGCGTGGGTAAAATGTACACGAGTTCTTTGCACAGTATAACATGAATGGCCTCTAAGTGTAATTCCGGATAGAGTCCCTGTTCTCACCTGAAACTTCAAGAGTGTAGTTTATATTCTTACTGGCTTTCTCATCTCCTGAGTTCCCACAAGAATCATCCATTGAACTCTGATTACAGGACTCTGGGGCTTTGATAGCTCACATCTCCAAAGTTTTCTAAATTCCCCCGACCAAAAAAAAAAAAAAAAAATTTTTGACCCACATAGTCTGATAACAATCTCACTTTTCTTTCACCAATTTTCTGTGTAAATTAGGTTTTTATCACTGTAACAAATACCTGAGAGAAATAGTTTTAAAAGAAAAAAGATCTATTTTGGCTTTTGGTTTTAGTCCATGGTCAGTGGCTCCATTGTTTTTGGCCTGAGATGATGAAGAACTGTCATGGCAGGGGAAGCATGTGACAGAAGAGGTGGAGGGAGCAGAGAGACAGGAAGTGTCCAGGGATGCCATACCATTCAAAGGCATGACTGCAGTTACCTACTTGCTCCAACTTTGTTCAATGTCTGAAAATTTCCACCACCTCCCCAGATAATGCCATGAGCTGGTGACCAAACTTTCAACACAGGAGCCACTAGGGCCATGGGCAGATTGTTACTGTTATGGTTGAATATGAACAGCCTCCCATGGGCTCCAGTATAGAAGGCTTGATCTTCGAATGATGGTATTTTGGGGAGGGGAGAGATTCTCCAAGTTAATTTGTGAGGCCTAAGAGCAAGAAGTCAATCACCGAGAGCACGTCCTTGGGGTATACATCTTGCCTGATGTTCTTTCTAATGCTCTTTTTCTGTTCCTGGCTGATGTGGAGTAGCTCCGCTCTACCATAACCCTCTTCCATGATATACTGCCTCACCACAAGCCCAGAAGCAGTATAACCAGTAACCATGGACTGCAACCTTTGAAACCATGATGAAAATAAATCTTTCTTCCCTTAAACTGTTTTCTCATATTTTTCCCTGCAAGTGAGAAAAAGAAAAACTGACACAGCAACTAATAGGAAATTACACAGACGATTCTTGGAATAATAAACTACTAATATGCAAATTATTAAATATGTTATTTATATAGGCAAATTAGGGGTAAAACACTGCTATCCCACCACATTTAGCATTACATAGTGACTTTTGATGGACTTGCACAGGCATACATGCATAATTTTAAATATGATGCATCAGGACATAATCATGTTTGTTTTCTGTTCCTAAGTAAACATTAGTGTGATGCGTTAGGCTAAAACGTTTAAGAGATTGACGATACCACCAAAGTTCTCATTTCCAGAGCCATAACTGAGATATGTGTTATCCATGTTAAAAGGAAGATTGATACCTTATATGTAAATATGTTATCTAAGGTGCAGAAATAAACAAAAATGCACACATTCTATATGTTGGTGCAAATGTTACCAACTCCTATTTTTTGGCAAGATTCCAGAGGAACTCAGAAACACATGTGTCAAGTGATACTAAAACCCTGTGGCAAGTCCCTTGGTGCCCAAGTTTATCTTCCCACTAGGGATTTTTTTCTCCTTTTATTTCCTAACATCAGGTTGCATTCACCTTAAGAAGATCATAAAATGTCAAGGTATTTATAGCCTAAATAATTATGTAATTTCTTCAGGTGCTACTAAGCCATGATCAATGAATGAAACTTACATTTTTCACGTTAAATACAAAAGTTTAAAACTCTGATTGTCTAAAGTTCTGATATCTGGACAAAGAGGTAAATTTTAAATAAAACATTGAGGCATGCTTTTTGATTTTTTGTTTTTAGAAATATGAGGCTTTATATATCTTAAAGATTTAAATTCCAAATTAAAAACATACTACAGGGCTGGAGAAACTGCTCAGCAGTTAGGAGCACCGACTGCTCTTACAGAAGACCCTGACTTGGTTTCCAGCATCCACATGGCAGATAACAGTTGCCTCTGACTCCAATTCCAGAGGATCTGATGGCCTCTTCTGGCCGCTGCAGGCATTGCAAGCATGGGTGCACTTACATACATGCAGACAAAACAATTTTCAAAGACTTTTGCAGACTACTGTGGTTTATAGTAGGGTTTGCAGTTGTTCTGATTTTCCACTGTAAGTCTTCTTGATAATTCTCCAAAATTGGTTTTCTAGGACCCCTCCTCCCCATGTAAGTTTAAAGGAGAAATAGAAGTCAGAATAAGTACAAGTGAGCAGACCTATGTGAAAAGGAGATGTCATAGGAAACAACAAATAGCTCTTAACATGGGACTGTGGGACCAGATGTGGTGGCACACACCTTTAACTCCAGCACTTGGGAGGCAGAGGCAGGTGAATCTCTGTGAGATGGAGGCCAGCCTGGTCTACATAGTGAGTTCCAGGCCAATTGAGGTTACAGGGAGACCCTATCGCCCACCCCCAAAAGGTAAATAGATGAAATAAAAATGTGATGGTGGTCTATGCAGATCCTTCTACAGTGAAAAAAAATAATTTAAATGTATCACCATGCTCACTTCCTGGTCTAAAAATAATGATATTAATATTTTGTTACTGTCAAATCAAAGTGAATTGTATGGGATTTTTGGTTCAAATGAAGTTCAAGAATTTCAGATCTGAAATGATTCCCAAGAACTGTAATAGCTTGTCATTTAGCTTCCAACTTGGTGTCAATGAAAACCATGATTAATGAGAGTGCACAAAATGAAATCCACTCACATCTGTACCGGCAAACGCTCATGATAATAAGGCAAATATTATTTAAAATGAAACTCCCATGGAATCGTGGCTCTTGGAGCACATGTGGGAAAGATGCCGACTCTCTTTGCTCCAAAAAATCTATCTTGGAGGGCTTGCTAGAAGAAATCTGCAGGATTCTGAGCTATTTGGCTGCTGGACTCCTGCTTCTCCCACTGTTATTTAATTGCTAAGGAACAGAAGGTGCAAAAAATGAGAGGGGAGTGAGGGTAGTCAAGACAACAGTTTTCTAGGAGGATTTTTCAACATAGTATTTTTTAAAATGGAGTTGAATTACATGAATGGAATTAGGGTTTTTGAACTGTCTTTTGAGTTCTGAATCTGTTATGAACCTTTGTTTACTATGTACTTGTTCATAACGATTATCTGCAAAGAGGGATTGCTGAGCTGTATAGCATAATAAAAGTACATGAAAGTAGGTCCATATTGCTCTTTTTTTTTTAAGAGATGTAATTGATACATTGTTTTAGGGAACCTACTTGCTAAAAACAAAAACACATAACTCATAAAGTATCCGTCCCTCTAGAAAATTGACAGCATTCTGGCCCCATGTCAGCGTCTCATCTCCTTCTTTGTGGTACAGCAAATAACATCAGTGTGTTCATTGGCCAAATGAGGGAAAGGATTATCTGGCAGCTAGACATGAGATTCCTCTCTGAGAAGCCAGATTTCACTTCAGGAAACATTGAGAATATAGAAGCTCAGTGAAGATAATTCCATTATATTCACCATGACATTCCATCCCTCAAGAGACATTGGCAAGAAAGCTTCCATTGTGGATAGTTTTCATTAGGATATCCTGAGCACAAATTCTTAGATCATAAAATTATTTTAATTAATATTTATTTTATGTATGCTATGTATGCATGTGTGTATGTATGTATGTATGTATGTATGTATGTGCTTGCATGCCACAGCATGCATTCGGAAGTTAGAGGAAAACTTGCAGGAGTCAGTTCTCTCCTTCCATCATGTGGGTCCCAGGAATGGAATTCAGGTCCTCAGGCCTTTATTGACTCACTTCTACCGGCTCCTTTAAAATATTTTTAAATGGGGAAGCTAACAAACTCCAACCTTTATAGTCAATTGTTTTTGTCCCTATTTATTTAAACCTATGTTTGCTTTCTGAGAATGTGTTATCAAATGAGTATATTTTTCCAAAAATAATTTGTCATATATATATGTATATATGCAATAACTGCAAATTAATTCATTTAGATAAATAACTCATGATTTAAGAGAAGTTGGGCTAGCATGAAAAGTTATGCAGACCTGAGTGAGTGGGGGTTTCAACAGGAATGGAACAAACCCATCGGGATCTGGGCTTGATGAGAAATAATTATAGAGTCTGGGGGAAGTCTGTTGGATGATGAATCCAGTGGCTGCAGGGTGAGACATTCCCATTCAGTAACTCTAGACCTGTGTATAACACTCAGTGGATCAGGGATTGCTCGGCTCTGGATATGTACATTTTAGATACAAATATGGCATGAATTGAGAAAACAATTGTATTTAGGGGTTGCAAGTTTTACGTGGTTATAAAAGGGGAAACTCTAACAAGACCTTCTCATAACTATTTGAGATGGCCAAAAAATCCTACATTTTGTTGCTTTGATTGGTAGAAAATTGAGCTTGCTTTTAAGTGTCTTTAGTATACAAAAGTTTCAGACACTTGTGACTAAAGCACAAATTAGAATTTGATTCATTAAAAAATTTTCAGTTACAATTCCGTTGTAAAATTGAATTATTTGCAGTAGTGCTTAAAACTAAATCTAGATATTTCTGTACTTTTTAAAAAACCTCTCAGACTGTGATTTTTATCTCTAGAAGTTCCATTGGGTGTTTTACATTTCCTGCAGGGCTTAGGTGAAGGCACACTGGGGCTGTAGAAGAGTAATAGAAAAATAACAGAAAAGCTCTTGGTGCTTGGGAACAGGAGAGATCCAACTCAAGGCCTAGATGCCTAGGACCATGTGTGCAGTCAAAACCACAGCTGACCCTCAGGTGAGGTAGGAAGTCCATTTAGAGAATTAATCCTCTCAAGACCAGAATCTGAAAATGCCAGAAACTTCCCCTGTCCGTACCACAAGTCCAACACAGAGGCAAAGCCACTGTCATGCACAAGATGGGACCTCAGGGGAGGGGGCTGCAGTGGGGCATGCAGTGACTCCGAGAATGCTGAAAAAGAAACTACTGCAGTAACTAAACTGATATCATTCTCAATCTGAAAATATGACATATAAATTCACAATCCTATGTCTACCATAATTTTTGAATATTATTTACTAACAAAATTGTGCTACCAAGGTTTAATAATAATGTGAAACTTGTCACTGTGCTGTAAAGTGTTTGCCATTCACTCCCTTTCCAAATTCTCCAAACTCTACAATTTCTCAAAGTAATCATGCTATTTTTAAAATATTTTATTACTTTTATTTTCATGTGTATGAGTGTATTGTCTGCATGTATGCAAGTGAATCCATGTCATGCAGTGTCCATGGAAGTCAGAAAAGAGTGTTGAATCCACTGGAACTGGGATTGTGGATGGCTGTTAGCTGCCATGTGGATGCTGGGAACTGAACTCAGGTTCCCTTAACTGCTGAGCCATCTTTTCAGCCCCTCATGGTATTTTTTTTTTTAAAGAAATCAATGTAGGTCCAGGGGACTATGAGCATTTCTCAAAATGTCCTATAATGGTGGTGGGTCACCTGTCCTCTTGATCAAGGAGGCTGAGGAGACCCCACCAGATGGACTTGAACCAGTGTCCAGTCTGTAAAGAGGAGGGTCAACACGGAGGAATCATTTCCTCCATGCTTCCAAGTGAAGCCAACCAGGGCCGAGCAGGACCTTTGACTTATCTTCACATAGGTGGAACTGGTAAAAAGAAAGAGCCAGGGGCTCTTCCCAAGCCCAGGTGACCTCTAAGGAACAGATCCTTAAATGACCTTAAGAGTAAAAATAAATCAGTTTATCTGGACCAACTGTGTGGCCTTAAACACTTGTTGGCCGGGCGGCCAAAGGGATTCCCAGATAGTGACCCAGCACAGAACTGGGAAAATGAACAGCAGACCCCAATCTTATCCAAAGGAATATTGACAACTGATTACTGCTAGATGAGGAACAGCTGACCCTCCTAAAATAAAGACCTCTAGATAGGCTGACTAGATTCACCAGTAGGACAAGTAGTGGGGAATGGCTGGGGTGTTGACAACACAGCATACAGTAGTAGGGATATCAGAGTATAAGGGCTCTAGTGGGGGGTAGGGAGGCTATGGGAGGGTGCTACCTGGGAAGTGGGTGTATAAAAAAAATTTCTTCAAAGCATAAAAATTGGCTCCTTAATAATTAGTAGATATGAAAAACATTACCATTGAAATCTACCTGATGATTTTATATCCATGCTTAGATGCTAAGGAGCTCAGAAAGTAACCGTGACTAATAATGATCATATATATAGAGATTAGAAACACATATACATCTTAGTGTCAATTGTATTAAAAATGAATTTTTCTTTATGAAACTGTGTATTTTAATAATGAAATGGAGATCTTTTTCAAAGTTTAAAACCTCATTTATGTCTTATAGGGTTTATATGGAGTACAATATTGTATAACTGTATATCAACTGTAAACCTAATAATTTATATCCGGTTTTGAAAGAGAAGCATCTTAGGTCTGGAAATTGTTATTGAATATGTCAATGCTGTTTCAATGAAATGCCTCTTCTAATCATATGGTTATGAAATAAATAATTTAAAAATTTTTAAATAAAAAGAAATCAATGTTAATAAAAATTTTTAATCTTATAAAGAAAAAAAAATCAAGTATAGAAAACCATCACCTTAAAAATTCAACTGGGAATAGCAGAACATGCTTCTGTCCCTTTTTCTAGAAAAATTCAACGCCCGTGTAGACACCATGCAGTTAATTTTCAGTAGGTGATTGTGTAAGCAACTTAACTTATTTATGCCTCCTATAATATTTCCTGGAGCACTGTGACATTTCAAAATCAAGCTAAAATGTGAGAAAATCATTTAAATAGCTCAATGTACTCTATTGAACCCATTTGAAAGATATTTTAACTCACCTCCAGTTAATACATTTGTGATTCTCTGACATTCTAAGCCATATTGGAACTATGACCACTCCAACCCTGTATATTTGACTATGTTTACAGTGCCACACATGAGCTCTGTCTCACTGAGTGGGCTTTAAGTCCAATTAGATAACTATTGATTATTCCCAAGATAAAAGTGCCACTACTGCACTGATACAGGTAGTTTTCTGTGCCAGGCATTGTTGTGGTTATAGGCTTCACAGCTGGGTTGGACCATTGATTGATTTTTCTCCCTTATCACCTTACATAGTATCCTCTGATATTACGAGAACTAGCCTTCAGGAAGGAGGCTATAGGCTAAAACTATAGGGAGTCTGTAGTTTTAGAATAGCATAAAGAGAATTGGTATTAGTTCTTTAATGTTTTATAGGGCCTGGCAGCAACGCAGTCTGGTTCTAGGCTTTTCTTTAATTGGAACTTTTTAGTACTGATTTAGCCTCAATACTTGTTATTGATCTGACCTCTTTTTTTTTTTAATTTCTCTATGCCCAGTTTGGGTAACGTGCATGTGCCTAGGAGTATTCTCACTTCTAACATAGATGTTCATAATTTCTAATCATCTATGGTCTCAGCTATAATATATCTGTCATACTTACTTTCTAGTGCTGTGGTAAAAACACTGACCAAAGCCAACTTGGGGAGGAAAAGATATATTTTATCTTACATCTCCAAGGTCACAATTCATCACTGAAGGAAGCCAAGACAGGAACCTTGAGGTGGAAATTGAAGCACAGACCATGGAGGAAAGCTCCTTACTGGCTTGCTTTCTTGGCCTGTACTCAGCCTGCTTTCTTATCTAACACAAGATCACCTGCCCAGGGGTGGCACCACCCACAGTGGACTGGGCCTTCCTGCATCACTCAATAATTAAGAAAATGCCCCACAGACATGGCCACAGACCAATCCAATGAAGGAAATTCCTTCATTGAGGTTTCTTCCACCTAGATGTGTCAGTTGACAACTGAAACTATCCAACACAATTGACCCCTTGTCAACTTGACACACAAACACATCACTATTAAACCCCAACCTTTCTATTTCTTATCCCCACGATCTCGTGTTAATATTAACATTGCAACATAAAACAGTACAACTTTAGAAGTCCCACAGTCCTTAAAAATTCAAACACTTTAAAAGTTCAATGCCTCTTTAAAATAATCCAAACTGTCCCAATTGTGGGCTCCTGTAAAATCTAAAATATGTTACAAACAAGCTTATTTAAAATGGGAAGGACTGGACATATTTAATTAAAACCAAAGTCCAGCAGTGTAGGTCAATGTTTGACATCTGGAATTCACTCCTAATCTTTTGGGCTCTAGAGGGCGTGGGCAGCTTCACTTCTCTGGCTCGGTTGTCCACAGCACACACAGCTTGTCTTGTAGGCTCAGGCTGGCTCCACTCCATACCTGCTGCTGACTCATGGTCCTGACATCTCCAGTATGCTGGAGTTGCTACTGAAACTGAGGCTGTACCTTCACCAGTGGACCTCACAGAGTGCAAAGCTTCAGCTGCTGTCCGTGACCCCTTCATGCCTTCAAAACAAGTACGGTGAAGGAGACTTACACATTACCAAGTCCTGCTTCCAGCTTGAGACCGACCCCCCTGTAGACCACATCTTCTGTGTGATGACCCTGAGGAAATACTTCCCAGAAGATTTCTCCTTGATGTTGCTGGTCTCTTGTTACTCATAACTGACTTTTCAGCCCTAGATGACCAGTATCAATTATCCAAGTAAAGCACAAATGCTTTCATTCCAAAATTCTTAATTCAAAAATACATCACACAAACAGCCCTGATAGAGTCTTTGCTTCCCACTGAAGTTTCACAAGCCAGGCATCCATCATCTATACCTGTTTCAGCCTTATCTTCCAAGTTCTTACAGGCATCTCACTGGACTCCAAACACTTTTCCAGTCCAAAGTCCCCAAACGTCCACAATCCCCTCTGAAACACATATGGTTAGGTCCATCACAGCAATATCCCACTCTCTGGTACCAATTTCTGTATTAGTTGAGTTCTCTAAAGAAACAGAATAGACCTGAGTATATACATAAGGATAAGTATATACATATCCTGTACGATTGGCTTACAGGATAGCATCTAAGTAGTCTAACAATGGCTGTGCCACACTGGAGAGGCTGTGAATCCAGGAGAATAGATGTCTCAGCAGTCCCAATCTGGCACTCAAGGCCTGAAGGCTTCCTGGGGATCTGCTAGTCTTTAGTTTATGTTGTAATCTGAAGAATCTGGTTTTACTATTTCGATTATCAGCGAAGGAATTCCACAGCAACAAGATGAATTCTCCAGTAAGAGAGAAGGCAAGCAGGCAAAAAGGGAAAGCTCTCTTCCACCATGCCCTTTTATATGGGCTGCCATCAGAAGGCAATGCCTACATTTAGAGTGGTTCTTCCAGCTTCAAATAATTTGATCAAGAAAATCTCATTTCATTGATCAGGGTAGTCCAAATATTCCCAAAATAACATAGACTATTGCCACAGTCCTTGATTGCCTCCCAGACCTTGAAGATGAGACCCTATTGCTGAAGACAGGACATACTTTGGACACGGAGCTTGAAGCACTGGAGCTGGAGCTGACCTGGAAGCCTACTCACTGAAGATTAGCTCTCATTGTTTCAGAGGATACTGTGCAAACTGCTAAGGGAGAAAATCAATCAATGGTTCAACCGAGCTATAAAGCCTAATAACCACAGCAAACAGTGACACAGGAAACTATTTCTATTAGTGTAGTAGTGGCACTTTTGTCTTGGAGGTAATCAACAGCCATATAGTTGAACTTAAGGCCCACTCAGTAGAAGAGAACTCAAGTGTGGTACTGCAAACATAGCCAAATACACATGGCTGGAGAGGTCACAGATCCTAGAGGAAAAACCCCATCTGTCACATCCCTAGAAAAATGTAATTTGTTATTGCATGCTAAATATGTTTCCTTATATTTAGAGAAAAGTATACCTCTCAACACTCATCCAAGAAGCTTTTTTTTTTTTTACAACAACTAGAGACTATTGTCACACAGAGAGAATAAGTGCCTATGAGATGCCCAGCTCCAAGTGACAAACTACAACGGAACTGCTACACCAAATGGAACTGCTCATGAAATGTAGTGGAGCAGGGGGTAGAGAGAATACTAATGCATCTTTCAACTCTCACCAGGGAAGCTTCCTCATGAAACAGATAGTGCTTAACACAGAAAGCCACAAGGGGACAAAATGTAAAGAATTACAGACTGCAGAGTGAATATCCCTGGATGGGTCTCCACTCCTGTATTAAACCTCACCTACCCAGGGCTCAGAGACCATTACAGAAGAGGGCATGGAAAGATTGGAATAGCCAGGGATAGTAGATGACCATAAGGAAACAATTTCCCAGACTTCTGGCAACTTGTTCATAAGAACTTACAGCAGCAGTGTCTGCATGCACAAGATTCATGCAAACTCAAACCAGACAAAACCCCAGCATAGAACTGGAGAAATGGACAGGAGACCCAAATGTTAAGTAAGGAACTATTGGCAACTAAGCACTGCTTGGTGCGGGAAAGGTCTTCTTTAAGGAAGTGAAACTAGATATCCTGACCAGGCTCCAGTGGATGAACTCACACTGAGGGACAGCTGGGGACACAAACATGACTCAATAGGCCTTAACATATATGAAAGCATGCAAGAAATCCAATGGGGGGACCATGGGCAGTGCAGATTGGGGAGGGGGTCTAAATATGATCAAGATGTATTTATGAAATGCACAAAAATTCAATAAAAATATATACTGAAAAGAGTCTCATTTCAGCTAATTCCAGATCCAATCAAGTTGGCAGCCAAGGTTAGCCATCACAATCCTGTTTTGACCTCTGTTTTCATTTTTATTTGTCCTCTCACTCACTCTCTTGTCTCTGTCTCTCTCTGTATATATTTATCTATTTTGCATCCTTTGAAGAACCAGATCCTCTGTTCCATTAATCTTTTGTATCTTTGTAGTCTTCATTTCATTCATTTATTTTCAGTATTTATTTTTCCTTCTAATTTTACATTTGTTTGTTCTTGTTTTTCTAGTTATTTGACATGCACCAATAAGTTATTTACTTGGAATCTTTATGCTTTTTGGTGCAGCAATAACTGTTTGAGATAATTTTGTCTTCTCCTAATAGTTTACTTCTTAAATGAATAAGTGAGGGTTTCTGTCCTTTGAGCATTTCAGAGATATTGCCAAACTTAAGCACATCACCGTAAGATGAGCCATTTAGGAATTTGCAACATATTTTAAATTAGCTTGACAAAGGTATGAAGAATATGGAATCATAGATACTGGAATCAGAAGCAAATGAGAGCATTTTAACATAAGTTTTAACATGCTCTAAGAGTGCTCCTGATATGAATTTGAACTGCATATTTAAATTACATTTAGCTCAATGAATATACATAGAAATTAAAATTAATTTTGAGGAAAGGAAACCTTGGGGAACAACCTGAATTAAAAGTACCTCTATGTAAATTCAGTGACCATAATTTGATGTATGGGCTTTTACTTATCATTAAGAGAATATGTGATTTACAAATTGCAATTTAAACTGAGCTATAATTGAAGTTTACACACTAGAAAAAAGGTTTAAATTGGATTATGGTGTACATTTTAAAATTAGCCCTATTCATAGACCATTGTA
>NW_008357993.1:932439-936292 GCF_000622305.1 Nannospalax galili | reverse complement strand
CAGGCCATAATAAAAAGGATTATCTGCTAGGAAATGGCAACAAATAGCTTTCCCAATGACTACTCAGCATACTTTATGGAATAAGCAACATATAGCAAACTGAATAGTCATGATGGCTATAAATTTGTACATTTAGCTGACCTGAAGTGCTAGGAATCAACAGATAATTATTCTAGCATTCAGATGAACATTCCAGATGTACCTCTTACACTAGACCTATTAAAGGAATTGAGTCATCTCCTGATCAGAACAATGACTAGAACTGGAGTTTCTGTGAGATCCCTTCAGTCCTCTAAAAGTCATTATTTTTCTTTGAAGAGGGTGTAAGAGAGGACCTAGCTATGAAGTTGTAGTTTTTCTCTGATAAATACAGTCCTCAGGGCTGTGGAGATGGCTCAGTGTGTAAAGTGCTTGTCACATGAGAAGAAAGACCTAAGTTTAATATTCAGAAGCCATGTAAAAAGTGAGGCATGGTGGCACGCACTTGAAAAAACAAGAACCAGTATAAAGATGCAGAGCTCTGGAGGAATGATAACAGAAGTTGTCCTCTGACCTCCATATACATGTGCACACACATGCACACATTTGAGCATGCACACACTTGCACACACAAATATAGTCCTCACAAGGTATTTGGTCTGGATTCTCCCAATTCAGTGGCAGTTCTTCTTTTCTGGAAAGACAACTTCCATATGCCCTCCTTTCCACCATCATCCTGGGATTCCTATTTAACCTGAACTCTGAAACCTGCGTAGGCATAAATTTATTCCATCTGTAGATTTAGATGAGTCCTTTAGAAAAGTATAATCCATTGTAGTTCTGCCTACTCATTTGTCTATCACTTGCATGAAGATTAGACTTTGTTGGTTTTTGTATGAGTGACGACTCTCTGTTCAGCTAAGGAGCATTTATTCTGAAGAGCTTTTGATATGATTATTCAGTTACCATTTGAATTAGGTGAGGATGCTTACTGAAGAGTAAACATTCTTAAATTGTGAAACCCTGGAATCTTGAAGCTTTTAAACTACTATTGGCTTTAGACTAAGGAAAAGGAAAGGAATTTACTTGTTGGCCATATTTTCTCAGTGTTCAAGTTACCATATGGCCATAAATTAATTTTTAAAAATGTTTTATTTATTTTTATTTTATGTGTATGAGTGTATTGCCTGCATGTGTGGAAGCACACCCTTCTCATGCAGTGCCCATGGAGTTCAGAAGAGGGCTTCAGATCCCTGGAACTGGAGTTACAGGTGGTTGTTAGTAGCAATGTGGGTGCTGGGAATTGGACCCCGGTCCTCTGCAAGAGCAGTAAGTGCTCTTAACCACCGAGCCATCTCTCCAGCCCCAAATTAAACATTTTTCAAACAACCTAAGGGTCTCAAAATTACCTTATAAACACAAAAAGTGCTTACAATTTTTAAGTCCACTCTACTTATTAATTAAAATATAGATTCATCTCAGTTTTGAAAATCAAAATACATACATAGTACTTAAAAGATAGGAAATGATGCTAAGGATTACGGAAGGATACTTTGCTTTATAAGAGAATTTATTTTCCCTTAGAAAATGCCACTTTCATTTACTGTATTTACCATGACTACTTTACAGATTTGTTTCTAGAAGAAACAAATTTGTTGATATAATTTAAGAATTAATTTTGGGAACAGTTCTTCTTGATAATCAATTAACAATGAAACCAGCACATTCCTGGACTTGGACTTTAGTGTAACAAGAAAGAAGTGATTTAGAGATACTCAGTTAACTCAAGTTTTAGAAAATATTATGTATAGTGTAATTTTAATGTAGCATTTGTTTAGTTGTGGGTGAAAATACAACAACTGAGATATAATTTTACTTTCTATTCATTTATGAGGTTTATCTACATGTGGTCATGTTGATTTAACTTCATTGATTTAGTGACTCTTGGTTTTTGTTAAATTTTTGAGTGAGCCTATGTGAATGTATCTGTGTGCTTTTATGTGTGTGCATGTCTGTGTAGGTGTATTTCTATGTGTGTACATGTTTATGTGCATGTCTGTGTGTGCATGTGTGTATGCCTTTGTGTGTATGCCTATGTGTGTACATGTGTGTTGTGTGCATGTCTGTGTAAGAGCATGTGGGGGTATGTATAAGCCTATGTGTGTGCATATGCCTATATATGTGTATGTGTGTATGGATGTGTGTGCACAGGTATGTCATGTTTGTTCCTTGATTTCCACCTTGTCTGAGACAGGGTCTCTTGTTTGCCCTGGTCTGTGAGCATCTGGGAACTCTCCTGTCTCCAGCAACCATCTTGTTGTAAAATGCTGAGAATACAGACACACTACTGTGTCTGGCTTTATGTGAGTTCTGGAGATCATATCTCAGCTCCTTACAACTATACAAGTGCTTTAACCACTTAGTTGTCCTTCTAACCTGATTGGCTAATTTTTTATACTATTAACACGTAGTAAGTTTTTCCTAGGTGCTAGCAGCATGAATGAATAGGGCGTGGTTCTGGAGCACAAGTATCTTAGAGATTTGTGAGTTGCTATGAAGAAATGCACCCAAAAAGCAACACATTGCCACAGGCTCTGACAGCTGTTTCAGAGTCCTGAGGATACATGGATTAATAATTTCATGGCTCTATAACTTGGGAATATTCTGTTGACAACAATTATCCATACCAAATCAAATGTCACTCTAATCTTCACTGTGGTTCTGTTTGGGCATAAGGAACTAGGCGAGGAAATCTCGGGCTCTGGGTGTTGGGGCGAGTCAAATGACAGTGAGGGCAGAGTGATAAGCCCATGCATTCGTGGTAGGAGTACTCCAGGTCAGAAGTCAATACCTTGATCCTCAGTGACCCTGGCTACTTTGGGGCCACATATATGTGCACTCTTTGCTGCATTTAGCCATCCCAGAAAATTTGGTTGAAATTGAAATTCCATAACTCTAAAATGAAAGAATGAATCTTCACTGGCCTTGGCTTGAGCCATTCACCACGTGCTTAGTGTGATGACTGATCTTCTGTGTGGTGGGCTGAGGCTGTACTCTTTCTTCCAATTGCTCTCCCAGAATTGAATTTTCTAGGTCTAGATTGTGACAAAGTTGTCCACCTATGTCTACTTCCGTCTTCATCTCTCTAACCAACTTTACTCACTTAAAAGCCAAGTTGAAGTAAATGTGATTTGATTATTAGAGTCAATACTTGGAATTTATTTCCTCTCCAAGACCAGTGGTGCTTTGGGCGTCATTCGTAGGTAGAAGAAAACATTGATTACAGTAGGCAAGCTAGGGCTGATGCTTTGGCTTAACAGGGAAATGCATATGCAATCTCATACATGCTTAGGAATATGATGATAAATAATTTTTTAGGTTAAAGGCAAGGAGTAGAAGGCAGGGATCTGTCCTTTGTGTCCTACATGCTCTCTTAACAGGATGCTGGTTTTTGTTTTGTTTTGCTTTGCTTTTTGAGACAAGGTCTCCCTGTAGCCCCAGCTGTCCTGGAACTTACTATGTAGACCAGACTGGCCTCGATCTCCCAGAGATTGGGCTGTCTCTGCCTCCTGACAACATGAGTCACCATGCCGGCTCAGGACGTTACTTTTTGAATGAAATCTCTTTTTGGATGAAGTGTCCATAATTTAATTAAGCCTAATAAGGCATATGCAGCTTCATTGCTTTTGATGTAGCCTTGAGTTGACCACCCTCCTCAGTCTGGCATCCTTGTTCCTCAGGCTGTAAAGAATTTTTCCTTTCTAGTTTTATTCCTTTGTTCCTTCTCATCCATTCCCTCTACCATCCCACCTTCACACCCCCAATCAAATCCATCCTTACATATTTGGTGATTTCCTTGGAAATAAGCCCACCA
>NW_008357993.1:898130-931269 GCF_000622305.1 Nannospalax galili | reverse complement strand
TGATACCTAGTGTTGCTTTACACCCATGCTTCAGCGGTCCTTGTCATAGTGAACATCCAGTGTAGCTTTAAGATTAAGAATACATTCTGACATATTCCCTTAAAGAATGCCAGTGAATTATAAAGAGTACATCGGTCTTTTTAAAAACTAGCTGAACTACGTGACATAAACAGGCATCTTTTATAGAACATAAAACGTTTGAGTTCTTTGAAGTGCTTTGTTTCCTGCGCTCCTTGTGTGATGCTTGTGTGCTCCTCTGACTGTGTTGAGCATTCTTACAGACCTGTGGCAAATTTTACCCACTCTCGTTCTAAGAATGCCAACATAATGATATTGAGCTAAACAGTGGAATTCATGTTCCGATAGACTGTTACTAAAGAATCTGATGCCTTAACCTTCCTATAGTCAGAAGATTCTTGGATGAAAATGGAAACCTCCAAATCCCCCTCCTTATAACCGTCTTCTATCCCTGGTTATTGCAGAGATATAGCTTCGGTTTAGCTTGCACAAGTTATAATTATGCCCGAGACAAAAAGAAAAAAAAAATCTAATTCCTCTTCCTTAGATTTTCTAAAATTGGCTGATGGTGGGGGCTGCCTGCTGCCATGTGGCAGTCACCACCCGCATAGCTGCTGGCTCGGGATAAGACTTGCTGAGAGAGGATGCTGGCTGGCACACCGCACAGCTTGCCTTGCTCCTCTGTGAATTCTGTTCGAAGAGTAATAGATCTTCGTATGGAAATCTCTAAATAGTTGCTATATTAATGGACCTAGAATTCATTCTGGAAGGAAAAATGAGGCTCGGGAGAGAATACAAAGTCTATATGATGGCCCTGAGGCCACTGCATGCTGTACACCGTGACCTTCCATAGCTGCACAGGGAATACTCAGGCAGCACAGAGCTGATCATGTGACAAAGCTGTCATTTAAAGCACATTTGACAAATTCTCTATTTTCCTTTGGACGTTTCTCAAGCATGACATTTATAAATATTATATAAATATATGTATATTTTTTCCACCTTCTTTGGTGTCATTCTAGTAAAGAGTTGATATAATTTTTCAATTTTCTATAGCAGAGAAATGGGAATATTATGTTGTTGATTTGGTTTTGTTTCTTTAATATTTTCAGCTGTTAATTCTCTTGGTATATGTATAAACCAGAGGAGCAATCACAGTATCTAGTTGTATACCCACCAATGAGCCTGTCAGGCTTTGATGGTTAGTTCCAAAACCAGGATCAAAATATACTCAAACACATAAAATAAAAAATATTAAATAAAATATTTTAAATATATATTTGTAATTTTCTCCTTAAAGCAAAGTAAATTTTTTGATTTTCAAATTATGAGTTTCCATACAAGGAACTTGCTCATTACAGGAAATACATCCATTTCAATGTGATGCATCCTATAGCATGGTGCAAGTACTGTGTGTGCAGTGGGGGGCAGGACAGAGAAGACCCTGAGATCTGGATTTGAGGATCACCAGATAAGCTAGATGTCATGGTGGCGTAGGCTCTAAGTTCCAGCCATACCTGTGCAATTGCCTATTGTATAACCTTAAGCAAGTTAAGTAACTTCTCTGAGCTTAGTTCTTTTCATTTGCAAAATGGGCATTAAATTAGGTCACTTATTAGGAATTAAATGACATACTACGTGTAACAATACAACACAATACCTGGTCTAGAGCAGCTGCTAACTACTAGTTTTTACTATGTTCCAAGAGACATGGTTTTGTTTATATTTTCTGTAATTCTAACAGTCTTGATCACAAAATCTAGAGGCCTCCTAGAATTCTTATGAAATGCTTTGGAGTTTCTACTAGCAACTAGAATTCTCAGGATACAAATGGATAATGGCAAGAAAGCATTTTATATAAAAAAGGCTGATACACACTCAAAATAATATGACATATAAATCAAACATATGACTTTGTATTGCTCTTTCAGTTTAAGACACCTCATTTCTTGATATTATACGTGGGCCTGAAAGATGGCTAAATCGATAAAGGCTGCCAAGCCTGATGACCTGAGTTCAGTCCTTGGAACCCACAATGGAAGGAGAGAGGGGACTCCTGAAAGTTCACACATTTGCTGTGTTACAGGCCCTTGTGCACACACACATACACACTAACAATAATAATAATTAATTATTATTATACATTATTATTATAAATATGCATTTGGGTGATCTTTTAGCTATACTTTAAGAAATACACTGAGAATTGATCATGAAATTGAGAAGCAAAGAGAAAGGTCATTGTTTGCATAATTACAAACTTTTGCTGGCAATAGCCTTCCCATTGATTAAGGAGAAAATAGATTCTTAAATCTTATATAGTATTTGGCTGGTATAGTTTAATGAATATTGATTCATTAAGATTAATTTGAAATACTGACATTGTACATAGTTAATAGAACAAGGTTGTTGCACTTATTAAGTCATTGTCTATGTATTAGGCTTGTCATCACTTGGCTTCTGACATCAGATACAGTAAGGGAGAAAGAAGGAAATCAAAACTCATTCAGCTCCGTGTATGTGCCTAGCTCTGTGTGTGGCCTTTCATATAGGGTATTTAATTTAATCCTTTTAATCCTTAGGATTGTCTGAGCTGTGGAAGATTATGATCTCTCTCTCTCTCTCTCTCTCTCACACACACACACACACACACATACACACACACACACACACACACACACGCATGCATCCTAAAACCTCTTTATTTCTTTCCTCTTAGAATTAAACTTTCTAATCCCTTTCCCCTTGAGGTGTGTAGGAGGAGTTAAATAAATGTTAGTTTGGAAAAAAGTGATTTTTTGTTTGGTGATATTTAAATAAATTTCGCCATGTTTTGTTGAAGAGGCTCATTTCTTTTCAAGTGTTTGCTGTCTGTATCCGATGACAGCTTCCGCTAGACCATTTGATTGCACCTGAGTGATCGCAAAGGGCTGTGTGCCACAGCCAGAACCTGTTTTCCTCTGTAAAAGCTGCGTATGCCTCTGCTTTCTGTACAGGGCAGGCCAGTGGGCTAGGATTAAAACTAAAGTGGACATAAAAGAACTTTTAGACATCATTTCGTTTGACTCATTAGAAGATAATTTAATGCCATTTCTAATTAATGCAGGAAACAGAACATAGCATTGCATTTTATCCATTAAGGATTACATTTTATGATAACATACTATTTCATGTGCCTAAGCAAACATTACTAATAATAAAGAGGAAATTGAAATTCTCTAAGGGATTTCCAATACTTCCTAATCACATCAAAGCTCTGGCTTGTGGCCTAATACTCTAAATCCCTTTCTCCCAACTTCCCTGGGCCATTACTACTCCACAGTATCAGGGTGGAGATGTCACCAGTCCCCTAGGGATGATAAAGTATCAGCTCAGTTCCTTTTCTGTGGCCGGTCTCACAGTTTCAGTTTAGGATGCTTGTGATGGCCACTGTCCCACTTAGCTGTCCTGCATTGTTCAATCCCACCCCAAAAACTTTTGCCCAGGAGGCTCACACTGACATTTGGAGACCCACTTTTGCTACTACTTTTCCTTTCTCTCTTTCTTTGAAGATTGGAGGACCCAACTCAACTTCTTCTTTTAACTCTGAGGCTCTGAGAGATTAAAGAGATTAAATTGATCTTCCTCCAGCTCTGAGGATTAGTCTGAAGCTTCAAATAAATGTTGGCAGAAGTGTGTGCTCAGAGAAGTCTCATGTGTGGCCATAGAGATGGTATCATGTGTGACCTGAGAACTGTTACTTGTTTAAATTACTTGTTTTAATGAGAGGTTTCCTTATGTTAAATTATGGTTATACTATTACAAGAAAAAGAATACCTATAGGGTCTTTATATCTCCTCCTCATTGGCAAATCACTGGGAAAAACGAATCTATAATTTCAATTAATATTGCACTTTTAGAAATAGTAAGACAATATCCTAGTGTGTTTCACAGTTATTTAAGCATTCCCTGGGGTGGAGAAGCTGGAGAGATAGTGCCATGTTTCAGAGTACATACTGCCCTTGCAGAGGACCTGAGTTCAATTCCCAGCTCCCAAATACAGCAGCTCACAAACTGCTTGTAATTCCAGTTCCATATAATCTGATGCCCTCTTCTGGCCTCTGTAGACAGCTGCACACATGCACACACACGCACACACACACACACACACACACAAGCACACACACGTGAGCAAGAGAGCACGCATTTGCACACCCAGACATAGACATATAATTAAAAGTAAAAAGCAAATCTTTAAAAAAAAAATCCCTGGAAAGCTGAGGGCACGAACAGAACAAATCATGAGATTATTTTAGTGCTGCCCTGAAAATTGAGGAGTTTTGTTGCTGTTGTTGCTTGTTTTTGTAGTTGGGTTCTGTTTGGTTTTGAAGATGAAGAGCATCTAGGAATTTTCAGCTAATTTAAATTTTCAGCTGATTTAGGCTTATTTTGTTTGCTTTTGACTCAGAACCCAAATGCAGGAAAATTACTGAAGAGGCATTAAAATAAACCTCTTCCTGTAGGATAGGAAATCCTGCCAAAAGGCACAAGAACTCAGAATTGAAGGGACCCCAGGCTTCCCTCTCCATAAATTCTGATGTCAGGAAGATGGAATAAATCTGCCTGTGCATTTGATAACAGAAAGTACTAGGAAAATTTCTACCAGAAACCAAGGGAGAAGGGAAGCTTATAATTTGGGGCAGGCAGACACTAGATGTATCAAAAACAAATGAAAGTAAATTTCAGAGTTCTAGTAATTGGTGATTTGTAGCAAACTAAATTAGGTTTAAGGCATTTATCTCTGTTTAGCTGCCTTTTTAAAAAACATTTTTGTTTCATAGAATATATTGTCAGATTCTCTGGTATACACATGGTAATAAGATCATGGTAAAGACTTCTGTTTTAAGAAAGAAATGTGACTTTCATAAGGGAATAAGTAATACTTGTTTATTTCAAACTTGAAGCCCAGGAAACATCTTATAATATTTATTAGATAAATGGAAGAGATCCTATGTATCCACTAAGAAATGAAATATAGACTTATAAAATATTTTAGAGCCTACAAAGAGTTTCAACTCCTCTTTTGTGATCTTTCTGACTCCACAAGATGGATATAGCCAGTGTGGTATCCCACTTTTGTAGATGGGCAATCTGATGGTCAGAGAGGCCAAGTGGTTTACTTCTGGTCAGAGCCAGTCAGACCTATATAGTCCCAGAGGTTCCTGTGCACAGAAAGCCTGGATGCTTGGTTGAATTCTCTGTTGTAGCCATGCCCACATTCTTCATAAATATTGAGCCAAAAGTCTTGGTTATATGAAGGCAAATTTTGTATTTCCTTTTCAAATGAATTTAGAGTCTTAAAAACAAGTGGAGTAGTAGGCTAGAAAGCATAAAATATATCCAAAGAATTTCTCATATCAATCTGTGAAATAGTTTGCTGAGAAAGAAAGGCAGATTTGTACAACATGCAGACAGAATGGACGTACTTGGCGGAATTTGCATAAGTTACTTAATCTCGTTTTATTAATTCCTTGGCTTTTCATTTGTAGCAGGAAGGGAATTATAATAAGTAATAGTATATGTCAGCATATTACTTAATTTAATAAATGCATTAGGAGAAAGTACACTATGTACAATGCAAAAGCATTTACTAATAGCCTAAAAAGTGATCAAACTTTCCGTGTTTGGACATCAAGTTGGATGAATATGAAATTGGCTGAACCACAGTTTTTTTATGATCTACGTGGCTATGCAGTGCCCTTCTGCAAGACCTAGAAATTGTAGATAGCACAATATTAACCATTATTTCTGTTTTTTGAAATGAGTAAAATGAGGCTCATTAATTGCTATTTATAAAGCATTCAGTCCTTTTAGGGCTGACTGCTTTCATATAACTGCAGAGCAGTTCTTGTGTTTAGGAAGGGAGAGGCTGAGAACACCCGCCTTTCCTCTTTGCTGGTCCTTGGTGAGTATCATATCACGCTGTTCAATTCAGTCCTTAAAGTGATTCCTTAGGTTCTGCACTGGGCACCAAAGGACATAAGTAAGAATGATGCTCCCTGAATCAAGGAGATCCCCAGCATGTAATAAAAATAGCAGATTCTGATTTCTTAAGAGGCCAGTCCCGTGTGGTAAATGAAAGTATTTATTAAAACCATAGCAACAGGTGTCGTGACTTCAAGTCTGTGCTGGATAGCTTTAGTGTCAACTTGACACACCTGGGTTGAGGGAGCCTCAATCGGGGAACTTCCTCTATTGGACTGGCCTGTGGCCATGTCTGTGGGGCATCTTCTTGATGAATGATGTGGGAGGTGCCACCCCTGGGCAGGCTGTTCTGTATTGTATAAGCAGGCTGACATAAGAAAGCAGGCTGAGCAGGGGCCAGGAGAGCAAGCCTGTAAGCAGCATTCCTCCATGGCCTGTGTTCCAGCTCCTGCCTCCAGGTTCCTACCCTGAGTTCCTACCTTGGGCTCCCTGTTGAACTGTGTGTGACCTGGGAGATGTAAGACAAATAAACCCTTTCCTCCCCAAGTTGGTACTGGTCAGAGTGTTTTGTCACAGCAATGAAGAACAAACTAAGACAAAGTCTATACATATTTTTCTTAATATTAAGTCTGAGATGTTAAGGAATGTCAGAGACAAGCCTTAGATACAGCTGGGAAAGAGGAAATCATTTCCTTGTCTAGATGAGCCATCTGGTAGTGTGCTCAGCCACACGAATCCTTTAGAAGTAGCAATGGGAATTATGTCAAGGCCTGTGATCTAAAATGGGTTCATTATTTGTCCTAAAATATGCCTTCTTGATCATCTATTCAACAGGAAAAATTGAGGGCACAGTGTTTTAATGTAATGTAATTATAACTCATGCTTCAAAATTCTCTCTACTCCAGAAACAATAACAGATGCTGTTGATGTTTTAAAAGCTGCTTGGGATGCCAAAGGGAATTTATTTCTTCTCTCATGATATTTTATTTGCTAATCTCTTTCAATCACAAGGTTTGTCAGCATCTATAATTTACTCTTAATAAATGCATGAAAATAATTTATTTTTTCTATTTTGCAACAGTAATATCTGATTTAAACTTAATAGAGTGATTTTAAAAAAGACTACAGGGAAGAATGTCTGCCTTTGATAGTGATGGAGTACAAGGTACTACACTTACCATTCCTATATGGACGACCAGAATATAATGCATGAGACTTTGTCTACAGACCCAGAACAATGAACAGTGTAGGGCTGTGGTCCTTGAGAGAAGGGACACACAAGTGAGTACCACTTTTACCTTGTCTGTCCACTGTAAGCAATGTTCAGAGAGGCCTGATGAGGTTTTTCAGCACAGCTATGGAGATGCAGAGCACTAACAGACATCCATGGCAGATAGATAAGTACCACTGAAAGATGTTAGGTCGCTGGCCAAACCAGGGTGAACAAACAGTATTGAGTACCTCAGATAATTGACTTAGACCTAAAAAAGATCACACTTTAAGAGTAGGGACCACATTCTAGAGTGAGGGCCATAACATAGGATCAAAATGATCAAGATCAAGATCAAGACTCAGCTCGATCTATACTCAGAACAAATAAAACCAAGCTTTTTGATGGGATCAAGAGCAATTAAACTACCTGCTGCTAAAGTTCAATTTTATTTAAATGATAATGTAATCCAGAATCTCTAATGTGCATCATTTAAAGATGTCAGTCACACAATTTTTAAAAGACACTAGGCATTTAGAGAAGCATGAAATTGTGGTTTATAATCAGAGGGTCAAAGGAAGTCAATAAAAAGGGTTTAGAGATGGCCCACCTAGAAGTTGGAACTAGTAGGTAAATACTGTAAAAATAGCTACTATATTACATGAAAAAAGCAGGAAGAAAAATATAGGCAAAATGAGTAAACATAGAATATCTGCAGAGAAATGGAAAGCATAACACAGACACTGATTGGGGTTGGGGGTCAGTCAGTAAGACATGGCTCCGTCCTTGCTGTGGAAGCAGGAAAACCTGAGTTCCATCCCCAGAACCCAAGTAAAAGCTGTCTGTGGTAGCACGCTTTTGTCATTCCAGTGCTGGGAAGGCAGACATAGTTGATCCCTAAGGCTCACTGACAGTCAACCTAGGCTAATTGGCAAGTGTCATGCCAATGTAAGATCTTCTCTAAAACAAACAAACAAACAAACAAACATAAATAAATAAGGTGCACAGTGCTTGAGGAACAATATGTGAGGTTATTCCCTGGCTTTCACCCTTGTACATGTACCCACCATATACACACAAACATGAATACACATACACAGATACACTCATAAAACATAAAGACATTAACTGAAGTTTAAAAATGGAAGAATACAGAAACACAAACACACATTTAAGAGTAAATTGGAGGGTTCAAAAGAATCAGTGAACTTTAAGCCAAGTCAATAGAAACTATCCAATCTGAAGAACAGAAAGAAAAATAATTGGTAAAAAGAATAAAGACTCAATACTTCATGGCAGACTATCAAGTAAACTATACACTTGGACTGTGAGTTTCAGAGGGGGAGGGAAGAAAGCATTGAGCCATTAAATATTCAAGAAGTTTGTTGGGTGACAAACATTAAAAATGCAAGGAAAACAAATCTGGGCATATGATCAAAGCAGAGCCCAAAGACAGAGCCTTAAATGTAGTCAAAGAAGGAAGGTAGGACATATGCACAGAATAATGATGAATGGCCTCCAGTATCAATGAGAAAAAAAGAGAAAGAAGACAGTGGAACCCCTCTTTCAGTGCTTCAGGAGAAAGGAAAAACCTGCCGGCTCAAAATTATGTATTTGATGAAAATGTGAGTCAAGAAAAGTGAGACTTCAGAGCTAGCATCCAGCTATGCGCGAGAACACGTGACATTTGTCTGAGTCTGGGTTACCTCATTCTGGATGATTGTTTCCAGCTCCCTCCATTTACCTGCAAATTTCACAATTTCATTTTTTTACAGCTGAGTGATATTGTGTTAAGAGTGCCATACTTTACTTATCCATTCGTCATTTGATGGGCATCTAGGTTGATTACATTTCCTGGCTGTTGTGAAAAGGGCAATGAGTATGAATTAAAAAAGTATCTCTGTTGTAGGATATACAGTTTTTTAGTATATGGCCAAGACGGGTATGGCTGGGCCATAGGGTAGAACAATTCCTAGCTTTTTGAGGACTTTCCACACTGATCTCCACAGTGGCTTCGCCAGTTTGCACACCCACCAGCAGCAGGTGAGTTCTCCACAGTGGCTTCACCAGTTTGCACACCCACCAGCAGCAGGTGAGTTCCTCTCCCCACACCCTCAGCATCATTGCTCCTTGGGTGCTTTGTTTGGTTTCGTTTTGGTCTTAACCATTCGGAGTTGGGAAAGATGAAATCTCAAAGTGGTTTAATTTGCATTTCCTTGATACTAAAGATGTTGGACATTTTCTTAAGGATTCCGCAGCCATTCGCATTTCATTTTTGGAGAATTCCCTGTTCAGCTCCTTGCCCTAATTAAAAAAAAATATTTTATTTATTATTTTTATTTTATGTGTATGCATGTTGCCTGCATGTAGTAAGTGCACCCATGTCATGCAATGCCCACGGAGGACAGAAGAGGCTGTCAGATCCCCCGGAACTGGAGTTACAGACTTGTTATCTGCCATGTGGGTGCCGGGAGTTGAACCCGGGCCCTCTTAACCGCTGAGCCATCTCTCCAGCCCATCCTTGCCCTAATTTTAATAGGGTTATTTTTGTTTGCTTTGTTTTGATGTTTAGTTTTTTTAGTTCCGTGTATTATTGTGGGTACGAACCCTCTGTCAGAGGTATAGCAGGAAAAGATTTTTTACCATTTTATAGGTTGTCTTTTGACTCAAATGATGGTGTCCTTTGCTGTACAGAAGCTTTTTAGTTTCATGAAGTTCTATTTGTCAATTTTTGGACTTAATGATTGCTCTATAGGAGTCCTGTTGTGAAAGTCCTTTCCTGTGCCTATTCAGCATATTCCCTACTTTTATCTTGATCAGATTCAGGGTATCAGGTCTTATGTTAGGGTCCTTGATTCATTTGGAGTCAAGTGTGTGCATAGTGAGAGATGTGGATGTAGTTTCATTCTTCTACACAAGGCTATCCAGTTAGACCAGCAGCATTTTTTGAATATGCTGTCTTTTCTCCAGTGTTTCAATTGGAAAATCCAAAGAGATCAGGAAACAATTAAAGGGGAGGGTCAGTTCACGGGTGGGGAGACAGAATGCAATGATATGTAAGAAGGGTTAATTGGAATGGGGATTGGGTAAGGATAAGTAACACTAAAGGCCTTTAGAAAGAAAACATGGAAACCACTGTAGAAGCTTCTTAAAATATAAACACATACATTATAAAAGGATAGTAGAAGCCGGGTGTGGTGGTGGCACACGCCTTTAATCCCAGCACTTGGGAGGCAGAGGCAGGAAGAGCTCTGTGAGTTTAAGGCCATCGTGGTCTACATAGTGAGTTCCAGGACAGCTGGGGCTACAGGGAGACCCTGCTTTAACACAAAATAAAAAAAAAAGAGAGAGTAGAAGTAGTTACCTGGGGACAGGTATGGTGGTGCACATTTTTAATCCCAGCACTCAGGAGGCAGAAGCAAGCGAATCTCTGTGAGATCAAGGCCAGCCTGGTCTACACAGTGTGTTCCAGGCCTGCTGGAGCTACAAGGAAACGCTGTCCCAAAAGACAACAACAACAACAACCACCACAAGAAACCAAACCTGAGTTACCTTATAACAGAGAGATAGTACACCTACTCCCTACCAGACACCATAAGCTAGCAAACCCTTTTGAAAGCTGTTTTTAAAGGGGTTTTATAGACCCTCAAACAATACTGGCCAGTGCCCCTGCTCTTGGTTACCCATAAGAACTGAATGTTAAGACCCTGTTGCTGAAGACACAACATACATGAGCTGTAGAACAAACAAGAAGAAATCAAGCTGGTGCTGACTTCAGTGCCTCATCTCTACTGACTAGCTTTCATAGCGCAGAAAGGTGCTATATATGCTACCAGAGAAAAAATAATCATCAACATTTCCTGCCTGTGAATCTTGTGAACTACAGTGACAACTGACCTAGCAAGATATGTATACTGGAGCACTAGCGGCATGAATATTATGGAAGTAGCCAACCACTGTTTAACTGGATTTAAGGTCCACATCATAAGCTGGAGCCTATACCTAACATTGATATCAGGTTTAGGAACTTGAGCCTAGACAGGTCACAGGACATAGGGGAGAACCCAATATTAGTTTTCTACTAAATAGTCACCATATTAACTTGACTACTAATGACTTATTGTTACCCATAGATTAATACATTTCTCGACTCTCACCAGAGAAGCTTCCTTATGCAGGAAATGGTGATTAACACAGAAACCCACAACTTGTCAACATGTAGAGAATAAGAGACTGTAGAGTGATTATCCCTGAATTACACACCTATATCAAAATTCTGCCTCCAAAATTTCATGAATCATTGCAGAACAGGGGGCAGAAAGATTGTAAGAGCCTACGATGGTAAATGATCACAAGGAAACAACGGAGTTTTCCAGACAGCTGGGAAGTTACTCATAGGAACCCACACCAATGGTGACAGCATATGCATGCCCTACATAAATGAAAACCAGACAAAATACTAACATAGATGTGGGGAAGTGTGTAAGAAACCCCAACCATACCTGAGGAATTATTGGAAATTGGTGTTTGCTGGAAGAAGAAGAGGGAGAGTTAGTCTCTTTTAAAAGTGTGTCTCCTGGTAGTTTAACCAGGCTCCAGCAGATGAATCTACACTGAAGGACATTTGAGAACACAAATGTGACTATAGGCACACACACACACACACACACACACACACACACACACACAATGTGACCAAAGACAATTGAAAGTAAATTAATGCGAGACTCTGTTGTTAGCACACATCAACCACACTAATGCTAAAGAAGATCTTTAGTTTGAAATAAAATATTTCATAGGGACTTGAGACATAGCTCAGCAGTTAAGAGCACTGGCTGCCCTTGCAGAGGACCCAGTTTCAGTACCCAGCACTCATTTTGTGGCTAACAACCATCTGTAACTCCAGTTCCAGGGGATCCAACACCCTCTTCTGATATCTGTGGACACCTGTATGACACAGGTGCATTTACATACATGCAGGCAATACACTCATGCACATTAAATAAAATATTTAAAAATATATTGGATAGAAATTCAGATTTACAGGAATAAATGAAGACTATCAAAAGCGAAAGAAGGTAGGTCTTATAAAAGATTCATTTAAGCTTTTCCTACTGTCTTTTTCAAACTGATTCTTTCTAGCAAAGTAAAATCGTTGAAGGAAAATATATAATTTTACTAGCACAAAGGATAGAGGAGAAGGGGAGCTGGTGATTGGAACTACTGCCTTAAGGTTCTTACATTTTACTGTGTTAACTATGAAGACACTATAATAACTTAACGGACACAGTGTAATCCTGAGAACAGCCACTAACAGAATTAAGCATTGATATACTTTAAAAACCAAAAGAAGTAATAAAATAGATAATACTCTAACACAAAGGCAGTGGGAAAGTGAGGAAAAGAGAAAAACAAAAAGTAAAAGAAATAAGACACAAAAAGTAATGCATATATCTTAAATTTAACAATATCAAAAGTAATTTTAGAAATGACCAAATATTACAATGCAAAAGCAGAAATTCATAGGCTGGACAAAAATTCAAGATTCAACTGTATATTGCCTGTAAGGATACACTCTAAACATTAAGGCAAATAGATTGAAAATAAATAGAAAACATATACATAATTTAATGTTTAATTATAGAAAAGCTGTTGTTTCTTATATTTGGCTGATAATAGTCAGTGCTATATTTAGCATCACAGAAAATAAAGTTCAATGAAAGGAACATTGCTAGTGATTAAAGAGCATTTCATAATGATAGAGTCGTCAGTGCATCAGAAATACATAATTCTATGTGTGTGAGAATAAAGGCATAAAGCAAAACTGCCTGAAAAGAGCGATAACCCCAAATCAAACCATCGTTCTCAATAATGGCCAAAAGGTAAAAATTAACAACACATGACTGAATACTATAAATGTCTTATTCAATTTCCATTTATGAAACATATTCAATAATGACAGAATGCCATTCTTTCTGAGAGCGCATAAGCCATTCTTCCAAGTAGTTCATATATAAGAACATAAAATAATTCTCTTTATGATTCAAACTTTCTGTTATGTACTGTTCATACAGTAAAATTAAAATGAAAATTTAATAGTAATAGGATTCAGAGTTTGTGCTGCAGATGTGCCAACTGAGAGGAAAACATAAAATAAGATAGAAAGCTGGGCGTGGTGGCATATGCCTTTAATCCCAGCACTTGGGAGGCAGAGGCAGGCAGATCTCTGTGAGTTCACGGCCAGCCTGGTCTACATAGTGAGTGCACACGCCTTTAATCCCAGCCCTTGGGAGGCAGAGGCAGGCGGATCTCTGTGAGTTCAAGGCCAGCCTGGTCTACCTAGTGAGTTCCAGGCCAGCTGGGGCTACAGGGAGACCCTGTCTCAAAAAGACCAAAAGGAAAAAAAAAAAAGATTTAAAAATGTATATAAATAAATAAATAATAAAATAAGATAAAACTATAAAACTATAGGGGCTGGAGAGATGGCTCAGAGGTTAAGAACACTGGTTCTTGCAAAAGACCCAGTTCAAATCCCAGCACCCACATGGCAGCTAACAACTGTCCATATCTCCAGTTCCAGGAGATCCGACGGCCTCTTCTGACCTCCGTGGGCATTGCATGACATGAGTGCACTTACCTACATGCAGGCAATAACACACACACATAAAATAAAAATAATAGAAAATTGAAAAATAAGTCAATAAACATATAACATAGAAAACAACAAAATTGAAAGAAAACAATGGGAAAAAGATAGCCAAGTTTGTCTGTTGAAATGATAAATAGAAATCAAAAATCAACAGCAAAACTGATCAAAACTGCAAAGCAAAAACAAAGCAGAAAGAAAGCGGACTCCAATCGCAGAAATCAAAAGGAGATGCCATTGTAAGTCTACATATATTGAAATGATATTAAGAGAAAATTATGTATAATTTTAGAGCAACATACACTAACCAAAAGTTGTGTGTTTTCATCTTTCTTAGCATCTAGCTAGCTTGAAAAAGCTAAATTTATAAAATTTAAAAATTTTTATTTGTATGTCCTTTTCTTGTTTCCATCTTAGATTAAGTTCGTTAAGAGCTAGAACCATTTTTATACTCCTTTACATTCCCATTTCTGTGCTAAATGTATTTTAATTTATTTAGTTATGTGTGTGTGTGTGTGTGTGTGTGTGTGTGTGTGTGTGTGTAGCAGTGTATGTGCTAAGGTACACATGTGACAATCAGAGGATAACTTGCAGGAAGCAGTTTTCCTCTTCTACCACGTTGGTTTTGGAGATTAAACTCAGGTTGTCAGCTTAGCAGCACGCTCCTTTACCAACTGGCCATTTAGCCAGCCTCAATGTTTTTTTTACATTATTTATTTGTGTGAAGTTAATACATTTAACTCAATTAAATCAATTCCATTTTAAGAATGTACAGTGATTTCAGATGCTCCTGAAGATTTATAAAACTAATCTTCTACCAATGATATTTATTTAGTTTTAATAATATTTCTATTAATCCTTTGAGAATTTCATTTACCCCAGTCTTTTCCAAGATGTACCCTCACTTCCCTACACCCCCTAATTTTGTATCCTTCATTTAAAGTCCAGTTTGTGTTCCCCTGGAGCATGATCAGTCTATCCAAGGTCACACCTTTAAAGAAAACTGACTTTGAGGGCTGGAGAGATGACTCAGAGGTTAAGAACACTGTCTGCTCTTGCAGTAGACCCAGATGTGATTCCCAGCACCCACATGTTGGCTAACACTGTCCTTAACTCCAGTTCCAGGGAATCTGATGCCCTCTTCTAACCCTTGTGAACATTGTGTGACATGGGTACACTCATAGGAAAAACTCTTATAACATGTAAAATAAATAGAAATGAAATATTTTTTTAAATATTTGTTCTTTTTTAAAAATTTTATTTACCTTTTAAAATTGTTATCCATTTATTATTCTCCAGAGAAAATCCTTGGGAGAATTTTTCAAATTTTACATTTAATTGACAAACAGTAATTTTATATAGATTTGGGCTACAATACAATGTTATGATTTTTTTAATTAAAATTTTTTAGGGTAGCACAAAAAGTAATGGGCTTTATTGTGGCATTTTCATACATATGTGTCATACTTTGCTCCCATGTGTTCCCCTCCCCCACTGACTTTCCCCATTACCCCTCCCTCCAGCTTGTTCCCCCTCTTCTACCAGTTTGTCTCCCTTTTAAGATATGTGCTCTTTAAATGGAGCTTCATGTCATAGGACATAGTGCCTTTCCACCCATGTCTCCATTTTTAAGAACAAATGGTCTCAAGCAGAGGTCACGACCCCTGCTTTTCTTACTGAAACTGGAAGTTTTCTGTACTGATCAAAGTCTGTTGTGGACTTAATGTAGTCCAACCTACTCAGCCCTTATGGACATAGGGGCATAAGTGACTATGGATCTCAGAAGTCCCAGTGGGCATAGTAAATATTTTACTTTGGTTATGGAGATAGTTATCAAATTGGCCTATAGACGGGTATGAGTTTATTGGTCCTTTTGTGCCAATATATAGGCAACATACTGTATAACGGGCATTGCTGACTGTTTTTCTGTGCTGTTTAGTATGCATGTCTTTTTTTATATTTTTATTGAATTTTTGTGTATTTCCTACAGAACATCTCAATCAATCTTAATTATCTTTATACCCACTTCCCCACTGGCACCCTCCCATAGCTCCCCTCTGGAATTTATATATTCTGTCATTTGTCTTAAGGCCTATTGTGTCAAGTTAGTGTCCCCAGATGTCCCTCAGTTCAAGTTCATCCACTGAGGTTCAGACAGTCTATCTAGAGTCCCTCACTTTAGAAAGATCAGTTCTTCCTCACCCAGCAGTAATCAACTGCCAATATTTCTTTAGCTAGTCTGCTGTCCATTTCCCCAGTTCTATGCTGGGTTTTTGTCTGTTACAGTTTACATTGGTCTTGTGCATGCTGGCACCATTGCTGTAGGTTCATATGAGCAGGGTCCCAGGAGCTTGTAGGACTCTATTTCCATATGGTCATTCACCTTCTCCCTGGCTATTACAATCTTCCCTCCTCTTCTGCAACGGTCCTTGAGCCTTGGGTGGGTGTTTAATATAGGAGTCCTATCCAAGGACCAGCATTTTGCAGACTCTCAGTCTCTACACTTAGACCATTTGTGACCTTTTGTGTTCCTGGCCCTCTGTTGAGAGATGCACTAATTTGTGTGTATAATGATAAATTATTAGGAGTCAGATTAACACTACGTCCATTTAGCAGAATAACAGTAGTAATATCAGCCCTAGGCCCTACAACCTGTCTAGACATAAATTCTTGGTCCCAATAATAATGTCAGGTATGGACAACATCCAGTGAAGCAGGCCTTCAACACAATTAGGAAGTGGTTAGTTACTGTGGCATTTCTTTTTTAAGTATTTTATTTATTATTTTTATTTTATGTGTATGTGTGTATTGCCTGCATGTATGTAAGTGCACCCATGTCATGCGATGCCCATGGAGATCAGAAGAGGGTGTTGGATCCCCTGGAGCTGGAGTAACAGATGATTGTTAACCATCATGTAGGTGCTGGGATTCAAACCCAGGTTTCTACAAGAACACCCATCTTAATCACTGAGCCAATTATTTTAGCCCAGTTATGACTCAGTGTTAAGGTCAAGAGTAGACCTGAACTCTGAGAGCCACCCATTCCTTCAGATCTCTCTCAGAACTGTGCTCCTGAGCCTGACCTCACCCATATTTTTATTCAGTCTCTTCAGCATGAATTGGGGAACTACAAGCATAGATCCATCCTTATTTTATCAGAAAACCTTTTCCTTTGCTCCCTAGACCTAAAATATCTCATACACAAAATGTCAAGCATATTTCTCAGTTATCCTCCCTGCTTCCAATGAGAATTTCCAGGACTTTGATATGCTCATTAAAGCACACCCACATTCATTTACTACCTTGGATAAAGAGTATAGTGGGGTCCTGAGAGATCAAGGTCAGGTGCCCAGGTCACAAGAGGAGCACATGGCTCAGTGAGCTGGTTTAAGTTATAAAGAGTAGCATCATGGTGCAAGGTTAAGCAAAGTCCGTAGTCTAGAGTCTGTCCATATTGCAAGTCATTCCTACAGGCTATTCCCATAACATTCATGCCACTACTGCGTGGGCACACATATCTTTTCAGATCAGCCATTATCGAAGCCCACAGTGTTCACAGCTGGGTAAGATTGATGACTACTTTTCTCTTCCAGTAGTGTGCACAACACCTTCCAGCACAATGGAAGTTAGTCAGTAAAAATGAAGTTTCCAGGTCAGTACCTGCTTGATGTCCCCATGCTTTACAACTCAAGTATGTAGTATGTTCATCAATAGGGTCTTATTGTAAAGTTTTCGGGGGTGACCAAGAGTTATGACAATAGCCAGTACTCTTTGAGGGTTTATAGGAAACCCTGGCCAACAACTGCAAAAGAGGCAGCCCAGTCTTGACCCTGGGCTTATAGTGTTTGATGAAGACATTTCCCCCCATTATTGAATGGAAGCCTCTATAGTAGTAGGATTTCATGATTTTTTTTTCAAAAGACTTTTCGTGTTGCTTATCCCTCTCCATACCCCTCCTTTACCCTGCCCTTCCATTTCCTACTCCATTTAACCATTCCTGTTCAACTATTCCCCTTATATCACTGCATTCTGTCTTCCCTCCCTTGAAAACCTCCCACTTCTACCCGATGTACCCTCACTAATTTCCTGACATCTGTGGGTTTTACAAATGAAGCATGCATACCTAAAATATCAAAGCTAGCATCCACAGATGAGAGAAAAATGTGATGTATTTCTGGGTCTGGATTACTTCGCCTGGATGATTGTTTCCAGCTCCGTCCATTTACCTGTGAGTTTCATAATTTTGTATTTCTAAACAGGCGAATAATGTTGTGTAAATATACCATATTCATTCATCTCTTGATGGACATCTAGATTGTTTCCATTTCGTGGCTATTGTGAATAGAGCAGCATGGATTAGCAAATATTTCTGTGATAGGATATAGAGTCCTATGGGTATATGTACAAGAGTGTGGTATAGTTGAATCATGTGGCAGGTCTATTTCTAGCATTTTGAGGAACCTCCACACTGATTTCCGTATTGGCTGCACCAGTTTGCACTCACAGTAGCAGTGAATAACAGTTCCCCTTTCCCCATATCCTCACCAGCATTTGCTGTCATTTGTCTTCGGATCTTAGCAATTCTGACTGGGGTAAGATGGAATCTCAAAATAGTTTTAATTTTCATTTCCTTGATGGCTAAGGATGGTGAACATTAAAAAAAAATATTTCTCAGCCATTTGCATTTCATCTTTTGAGAGCTCTCTGTCCATGGAATTTAAACAGTAGTTTTTACAATGTTTAACAACTCCATCCTTATAGAGTTCACCAGAATGACATAATTTTTGTAGTTTTTAAAAATTAAGTACATTTCATTCTTGGTCCTATTTGGAAATGCAAGCATGCAGTTTTAGAGAGTGATGTCTGTGCATGGTTGCATATTGTTTTGGGACTGGTCTTATGCATTTTATAGTATATCTGACACTGGTGAGATTACTTCATAAATCAAAATCTCTTATACAGAAAGAAAAATTGCAATGTCATTAGAAAGTTAAAATTCAGATGTGGAGAACCTGTTATAAGTATATCAATTAAAATTTTGTTTTAAATACCTGAATAGCTCAGTGTTCCTCAAAGTCCATAGATTAAGTACAATGCGGTCTATTCATTCCATGGCAGCAAGGGAAATGATTCATTAGCATGAGTGTTAGCACTAACAGATCTGAATAGTGAAAAAATGCAGCATGAGTACTGAGACAGATTACATGACTGATACCTTTAAAGAATAAGCAGCATATTAAACAATGCTAAATACTGCTTACTAACAATAATAAGCTTATCTAAAGATGTGGGGGTAAGATTGGATATACATTAAATGTTTATCAGCAGATGATAGTGAATAGTAGGAAACAGGAGGGAGAATAGAGGATAAAGGTGAATGAAAGGGCCATAGATAGTCTCTTAATGCATTATGATATTACATTGATCAAGAATTCAATGTTGTGTGTTTTGCATGTGTGTGTACATAGTGCACACTCACAAAAAGAATCAAGCTACTAATGAGAAGTTCCATTAGCTGATACCAGTGTCCAACAATATAAGGCAGTGGATATTTTGAAACAAAACCAAGAACCAATAAAAGAATCATGCCCCTTGAGTCCACAAGTTTTCTTTTGCTTGATCCTTTATGACTGAGAACAAATTTAAGATTGATTTTCCTTTACTTTGTAGTACTGCAAATTCAGCATTTTGATTTCAAAGCTTTTAAGCTTTCATTTTATCTTAGGACAGAGTCTCTTTCTTAACCTTTTTCAAACAAGAGGAATTGTTTTGAAGCCAGTCTTTAAAGAGATGCAGGCATTAAGATGAATTTGATAGTAAGATGCTGACAGGCAACTTCTTAAGGAAATGGGTAAGCAGGCAAGAAGGGTTCTAAGAAACTGGAGCTCAAGTTGATGACCAGAGCTAACAGTTACACAGTTATGAGTGAAAGGTTTTGAATGAGGGTACGGGGGTCAGGAATTCTATATCTCTGTGAAGATAGTGGATGTGGAGTAAGCTAACAGGGTTATACCAGGAAACAGGTTCAAGAGGCAAGGTGAGACATGGAGTAGAACGTGGGATGTGAAGAGCTGAGATGCAGGTTCCCAGCAGGATTCAGTAAGAAAGGGGCAGTATTTTTATGGAAACACTGAGACTCCAGGCTTATTAAAACTTTGGGCTTGGGAGCTCCTTACGCTCTGGACTTCAATATCATCTTTGACGTGATATATTGAGGTTTACTTACGGACTGTAATATTTGACTGACTTAGAAAATATCCAGATGACAGCTTCAAAATTCTAAGTTAGCTGTTTGTTCTTCAAGTTGTAGATTAGAATTGCTGCCAAATAGGCAATTAATTCATTTGAGCACTGTACTGCTTTCCTTGTTCATTCACTGTTCATCTAAGGGGGAGGTAGCTTTGTTTCATTTCTGTCTTAATTTGTTCTTTGACCATGATAACTGAAGAACACCTTGAAGCATTCTCATGCTGAAGAGAACTGAGGAGTTGCATTCTGACAGAGATTGAGAAGAAAGCAATGAAAAGCACAGTGAGCAAGAGCAGGACATACGCCCATGTTAAGCACTTGCAGACTTTTATGATGGCTGAGCGGGTAAAGACACTTGCCACAAAATCTCATCACATTAGTTCAATCCCTGGGACTTGCATAGTGGAAGGAGAGAACCAGTTTTCACTAATTGGCCTCTGACAGGTGAGCGCGCACACACACACACACACACACACACACACACACACACACACACGAGGGGGAGGAACAGTCAACTTAAGGTTATAGCTAGTCTTTAATAATTCATCTAATCTAAAATTTAATGAAAAGAATAGGCTTGTCAGTCACAAAGGAGAACTGCATTAGAATGTAGTGTGACACACACTGTTTTCAGCTTTGATTGACAGTTCTTACAAATCACAGCTTTTGCTTTTAGACCTTTTAAGGGAAGAGAATTAGGAAGCTCTTTCTTTCAAGAACATATACATCAGAGTTTTTAAAATTAAGGGACTAGAGAGATGGCTCAGAGGTTAAGAGCACTGACTGCTCTTGCAGAGGGCCCGGGTTTGATTCCCAGCACCCACACTGCAGCTAACAACTATCTGTAACTCCTATTCCAGGGGATCTGATGCCTTCTTCTGACCTCCACAAGCATTGCATGACACGGGTTCACTTACACACACACACAGGCAGTACATTTATGCACGTAAAATAAAAAAATAAATTTAAAATATCAAATGCAAAGAAAATTAAAATGCTTTGAAGTGGTTAAACATGATTAATATTTTGACATAACAGTATTCTTTAGCCAAATATCTTTAATATTAGTAAAAGATAAGATTCTTTGTTTCCATTTCAAGACTCCTGCCATTCAAAAAAAAAAAATTAAAACTAGTAACTTACGAAGCTTGATAACCTTAGTAAAGACAATTTTCCATGGTTATAAACCATATTATTATAGACATATTCAAAGCCAAAATCCAGAGTAGTCGACAGGATCTCCATGATAATATGGTTTAGGAGATTCTGAATCTAAAGTTGTTTTGCAGTTCCAAAAATGGGTTGTAAATCATGACAAGGGAAGATACCAGGATCTTTGGTGACCTTAAATGACTGCAAATGTCCCTTTAGGTCCTTGTAGAGAAAGCCAGTCTCTCAGATTATAAACTCTTGAAAAGGGAGAATGACCTTGTAGGTAACTCATCTTAACAATGAGCTTGTAAGACCTCATCTTAATTAATTTATTTTTTGTCTTTTTGAGACAGGGTCTCCCTGTAGCCCCAGCTGGCCTGGAACTCACTGTGTAGATCAGGCTGGCCTTGATTTCACAGAGATCTGCCTGCCCCTGCTTCTTGAATGTTGAGAATAAAGGCATGAGCCACTATGCCCAGCTTCATCTTAATTTCTTAAAGCATTGTATGCATCCAGACTTCAGATTTCCTGGTTCCATTTTGAAGAAGATTTGATCTGTATTTGATCCTTCAAATGAATCTGGTTTCTCAGCTTTCTGACTTAGATGAATTCCAATATTTCATTTGTAAGAAAAAAGAAAATCAAACCATGTCTTTGTTCATTAAAACAAGAAAAAGGGAATGAGAAGAGCAATGGACTAAGAAGGAACAGAAATGGGGGAAAAAAGGTGTTTGTCAAGTGAGAGATGAAAAGATGTGGGTGGTTTCTACCATGTGCATTAGGCACAAGGAGCATGGAAGATGAGCTACAAGATAAAGAGGAGTGCCACATACAGCAGGAAAGGACTTCATATGTTCATATGTGAAAATCAGGCAATCATGAGCTTTTCCTCCACATCCTTAAGTTTAGCCAAGATGTTCCTCAGTAGCTTTAGCAGAACAATAAGGTGTGTGTGTGTGTGTGTGTGTGTGTGTGTGATATACCATATTGCATATACAATACAGTTTATATGGTAATGTAGCTATACTGTACATAATTTTAATTTAATTTTGGGAATTTCATACAATATTTTTTGATAAAAATATATAGAGAGAGAGAGAGAGAGAGAGAGAGAGAAGAGTGGGACCCTATATAGAGTCAAACTGGTGTCCCCCAAATGCCCTTTGCTGTGGATCCATCCACTGGGGTCTGGTCAACCTAACAAGAACCACACTCTTAAACAGTACTGACCCTCCCTCTCCCAGCAGGAATCAGTTGCCAATACTTCCTCAGGTAGGGTTGAGGTTTCTTTCTTCTCTTCTCTATGAGGAAAAACTCTATGTGGCTGGAGAGATGGTGCAGTGGTAGAGCACTGGCTGCTCTTGCAGAGGATGTGAGTTCTGTTCCCAGCACCCACATGGTGGCTAACAATGGTCTATAGCTCTATCCAACAGCCTCTTCTTACCTCCACAGGCATTGTACAACCCAGGTGTTCTTGCATGCATGCAGGCAATACAGTCATACACATAAAAAAATTTCAAGTAAATAAAAAGTTTTATAAAGAACCTACTCATCATGAGTGAATAATAAGTATTTGATAAATATGTTATATGTTTTCAGCTGATCAACACAGTGTATAAATGTGCCAAAATACCACAGGGTATCCCCAACTTTGTATAATTATTATTTGTCAGTAACAAAATAAATGCTTACATACCTCCTCTCATCAGTAGATGAACACTGTGCAGCAATTCCCTCCAAAGTGAAAGATTCCCTCCTAGGGAAAAGGTCCTTAAGTTTCAGGAAGTAGAAAGCTCACAAGTCTCAGGAAGTCTCAGAAAGGAACAGGATTCACAAGGCACCTCATGACAGCTGTAGAAGCCATAAAGAACTGCTGGGGGTGGGGTGGGGTGGGGTGGGGGGCTCTGATCAGCCACCCCCCCATAGGAGATGAACTGGCAGGTTGTCTCAAGTTCATCCATTCTGGGAGAGGATACTCCGATCAGCCAGCCACCTGTGGAACATCTTTGAGAGCAGTTTCCTTGGCCTGCTTTCCAGTATTCAAGGAATAAGGAAAGTGGAGGAGGTGTGGGATCTCAAGCAGGAAAGAGAGTCTGTGGGCTGGGGATGTAGCTCAGTGGAAGACAGAACTGGCCAGTATACACTGAGGCCCTTTAGTCCCTTGTCACATAAAACAGGAGCATCTTGGGTGCAAAGACCAAGCTGTGGCATCAGGATGGGGACGGCTTACCTTGGTTGTAAATATCAACACAGTTGTCGGTATTGATTCTTTTTGCACAGATAATCTAAGTGTTGCTACGAAGCCTCCAGTTGGAAAAAATTTACCTCCTGACAGAAGCTAGAATCCATGAAAAGAGCCTGTTAGAAGCGAAGATGGGGAAGGCATGGAGTCTAGCAAGACATAGCAGTGAGAATCATGCTTCAGAGTGTGAGGCTGAGGGACAGGAAATAAAGGTGCTGGAGCATGCTGCAGACATAAAGTGATACAGGGGAACTGTCCCTGGTTATGAAGTTTACTATGGGGTAGGTAGGGGCAGGGACAGGGCAAGGTGAACCACAGGCACACCTGTTACAGCAGGTCACCTGTCCATGTCTGTACTGGGATTTTGTCTGGTTTGTGCTTGCATAGGACATGTGCATGGTGTCATCAGTGCTGTGAGTTCATATGAATAACTGACCACCTGTTTGGAAAACTGTTATCTTCTGATCATCTACCACCTCTGGCTCTTACAATCTTTCTTCCCCTTCTTCCTCAATGATCCCTGAGTCTTGGGAGGCAGAAATTTGATACAGGTGTCCAATTTGGGGATGAATACTCTGAAGCCTCTTAGTTGTTGCATGTTGGCCAGTTGTGGGTCTCTGTGTTAATCATCATCCACTGCAAAACGAAGCTTCTCTGATGAGAGTTGGGAGATGCACCAATCTATGAATATAACAGTAAGTCATTAGGAATAACTTTAATATTATAATAATTTAGCACAATAATAGTATTAGGCTCTTCCCTGTAGCCTGTGACCTGTCTAACTTCAGGTTCCTAGAGATGGTATCAATGCTAGATATGGACTCCATTTTATGAAGTGGACCTTAAATCCAATTATAAAGTATTTGGCTACTCCCATAATAATTTGTGCCACTATTGTAGTCAGACTAGTTGCTCTTGTAGCTTGCAAGATTCACATCTGGGTATGGTTCATGATTAATTTTTCCCTCTGGTAGCATATACAGAACCTTTCAGCACTATAAAAGCTAGTCAGTAGAATGAGCCTTTGGAGTCAGCACCAGATTTATTTCTCCTTGTTTTTTTTCTATGGCTCGTGTATGTAGTATCTTCAGCATTAGGGTCTTACTATCAAGTTCTGGTGGGTAACCAAGAGCCAAGTGCAGGGGCAATGGTCAGTATTGTTTGAGGGTCTATGGGACTCCTGACCAACAGCCTCAAAAAGGGAGTCTGGCATTGGGCTTTTACTTTGTAAGCCTATGGTATCTAGTAGGGGCAGTGTTTCCCTGTTTTAAGGTAACTCCTTTTAATCCTTAGTTTTACACACACACACACACACACACACACACACACTTTAAGAAACTCCTATCGTGGTAGTGTACACAATTTTTAAAACACATTACAGATTGGACTATCTTATCTTTATGATTAATGAAAACTACAGTAGACTGTGGTGTTTGTAACTTTTTAACTTAATGTGTGTGTGTGTGTGTTATGACAAAATTTGAGCTCAAAATAATTTTCCCAATTTTTCACGTCCAAGGAAATCAATGTGGAAGTCAGGTTCTGACTTTGAAGTGATATTGATTTTCTTTCTCATGAAAATCACGGCAGAAAAAAAATTCTCAACGGAATAATTTCTGTCCTCCTTGATCATTTTATTAAAGAATAGACTATAACTGAATAGACATGAACAATGAAGCATTATTTCAGCTGACTTAAACACATTCAATGCATTCAATCTATATGACCCTTGCTTCATTTGGATCTCAGGGACTTTTACAATAAAGCTATCTATAAGCTATTTTGAAATGAAGATGCTACACTATACAATCTTTTTGCATTAAAATTGATAATACCTTTTAAAGTGTGTGTATATGTGTTTATGTATTCATGTGTGTTCATATCATGGGGCACATGTGGCTGTAGGAGGTTTGTGAGCACGTTTGTGTGTGTGTGTGTGTGTGTGTGTGTGTGTGTGTGTGTGTGTGGTGTGTGCTGAGGTTGATGCCAGGAGTCTTTCTTCCTTCAACATTCTTCATCTTATTTTTGAGGCAGGTTCTCTTGCAGAACTTGGAGCTAACTGCTTCACTAGACTGGCTGACCCACAAGCTAGGAATCTTCCTGCTTCTGCCTCCCTAGTGTGGAATTATGGATATGTACTGCTGTGCTCAACTTTATACGTAGGTTCGTGGGGACTCTACCTCAGGTCCTGGTGCTAATTCACCAAGCACTTTACCAACTCAGCTATATCCACAGCCCCATTAATGTCTTTTTTTGTTTAAATAATTTTTATATCAACATATTGAAATATTATTTTAGTTTTATATTTACACATTTAAGCCATTCATTTAATTTCAACAAGTAATTTATACTGTTTTGTAGAAATTACTGAAATGTTGTTTTTCATAAATATAATTAGGTTATTCTTTTTTTAATTTTGCTTTTTCTAGATTTCAAAGGCATTTTTAATATATTTATGTCTTGAGATTTTTGTTAAAAGATTTCTCAAAAAATAATTTACATATTGAAATTGTTGATGAGCTAATCTAATATACTGAGAAAACTGAGTAATCAATGATATTTAATATATATTATTTTATATGAATTATTGAGCTATGGCAACCTTTCAATTGGTAACATTTTCAATTTCATAAACATGAAAATTGCATTTTTGGTTCAATGACCACAAATGGCTCTCTTATCTTCTTCTGTCTCTTTTTAAAATTTCATCAGATACCTAAGATGAAAATAGAGTAGGGCGGATGTTATAGGCTACAGAATGGTAATTGGATTTTTAATACTATCTTTGAACAATAGAGTTTTAATAGAAAAACTTTTTACCTTGTTTCTATTAAATTGTATTCCAGCAGATTTTACCTTTATTGCATCTTTATCTTCATGTTTTGACATATTTATATATTATGGAAAACACAGTCAGCTATAGAATACTCTTATCATAAGAAAAAAAAACTTTCTTTATATTCATTTGTAGTGAGTACTTGCCCCACTTCTGAGCTCCTGAAAACATTAATGTATTTTCAAGCCATATAATTTTGTCTCTGCAAGACTGCTCTGTACATGGAGCTCTACAGAGTATCATTACTTGAACTCACCTCTTTTTTACTTAATATAGTACTAGAGATTCATCTAAGTTCTGTGTATTCCCTTCCACTTCAAAGCAGAATTCTACTGTTTGAATGTAATAAGCTTTTTAATTCATTTCAGAGTTGAGGAGGTATTAGAGGTGCTCCTAGGTTTTGATAAAGTCACTATGGAATTCTTGTTCAAGTCTGCAAGTGAACACGAGTGAGCACAGTTTTCATCTCATTAGAATAAACCTGTATGAGTTCAGTGGATGGATTGCATATGTTTAACCTTATCAAAAACTGCCAAGTTCTTTTCCAAAGTGACTGCTCCATTTTGCCTTCCCACTCTGTCTGAGTTAGTTGCTCTGCACCTTTACCCAAACTTTTTTTTTCCCACTTTTGAAACAGGTCTCATTATGTAGCCCTGGCTGGCCTGGAACTTGCTAGATAGATCAGGATATCCTCAAACTCTTTAAAGAGATCCACCAGCCTCAGCTTCCTGAGTGCTAGGATCAAAAGTCTTTACCACCACACCCAGTCCAAACTTTCCCTTAAAAAATATTTTTTGAGGGGCTGGAAAGATGGCTCAGTAGTTAAGAGCACTGAATGCTCTTGCAGAGAACCCAGGTTCGGTTCCTGGTACACACATGGCCACTAACAACTGTCTTTAACTCTAGTTCCAGGGGATTCAATGCAGCTCTTCTGGCCTCTGTGAGCATTGTATGGCAGGGGTATACTTACATATATGCAGGGAAAACACTCATACATATAAAAATTTTTAAAAATACTTAAAATTTTTTTGAGGATTTCATACATGTATACAATGAAATATGATCACACTACCCACCATTTCTCCCTTCCAACTCTTCCCAAATTTCTCTGAACACATCCCCTCCCAACTCCATGTCTTTTTTGTTGTTCATGCTTTGATAACCCACTAAGTCCGCTTTGTGCTTCCCATACGAACAGAAGTGTGGGGTTATCTGATGCAGCCTGGGGAACCTGCCAGTGGTCACATCCTCAAAAAATAATGACTCTTCTTTCACCAGAAACTATACTGCCTATAAATAGCTCCTTGGTAAGGTGTAGGCCCTGGAGATCATCTAGCTTATCTTTGCTGGAATGTTGGCTGGCTTGATCTTGTATAGGTCTTGTATGGGTAACCACAACTGCTGTGAGTTCATTGTTGTATTAGCCAAGTTAGATCCAGGAGAAAGCATTTCACAGCACTCCTCCCCACCCTTCAGCTAGTACACTATTTCCGCCTCCTCAGCCTTGGCAGGGGGTAGTTGTGATAAAGATGTCCCATTTAGGACTAGGTACTCACAAGTCTCTTCTCATACTTTGACCCCGTAACACATCTCTCCATTCATTATGACCCACTGCAAAAAGAAGCTTCTCTGTCCAAGGTTGAGATGAGCCCAAGTCTGAATATAAGCATAAACATTTAGAAGGCGATTCAATAGCATGGCCATTTAGTTAGCCATGAGCTTTTGACCAGGATTACAATACCACACATGAAATTCCCTGTGGTGTAGCAGGCCTCAACTCCAATCAGAAAGCACTTAGTTACCCCATAACAGTCACACCACTATTGCACATCTTGCCTTGTAGGTTGGTATCTTAGCATGTAGGGTCTAGCACTATATAAGACCATTAATGATTTTTTCTTTCCCAGCAGCCTGCATAGGACCTTCTGTTACTATAAAAATTGGAAAACAGAGAGGAAATTTCCTAGTTAGTTTGAGATTGATTTTTCTATGTTCTGCAGTCAAAGTATGTGGTGTCTTCAGTAGTAGGGTCTTACCATGTAGTTATGGGGGTAACCAAAGGCAATAGCAATAGCCTGTGCTGTTTTGGATTGGGGCCTCCCTGATCAATCGTTCGCCGTGGTGGTATCCCTTGCCTTGTTCTGCTGTTTTCATTTGAATAGCCCAGGTCTCCTGAGAGCTACATTGTACATCTATGCAGGGTAATTCTGTTCAACTTTTTGCTTTTAAAGTTGTGTTTTGAAATTAGTTTACCAACTATAAGGTGTTTTCATAGATTCTCAGTTTTGGTTAACCCACCATCTGCTCCCTCTTTCCTTTCCTCCATATCCAACATCCCCACTAAATTCTGTAACCCTCAGTATTTCCTGCATCCTCTTCCTTCCTTTCACATGTGTCTGTCATGCAATTTGCAAGTAAATAGATGGGAAGTGGAAAAATTACACCGGGGAGGTAACTCGAGCTCAGAAATAGAAATGTCATTTGTTCTCTCTCATATGCAGATCTTGTGTGTTTAACTTGGAGAACAAGTGGAAGCCAGGAAACTAGAAAGAGGCCTTTTGGAAGGGGCCATGTTAAGGGAGGGGGGGATTGTAGATTGTAGATTGTAGGTGAAATGATAGTAGTACAGTGGAAAACTGGAGAAAGAAAGGTTTAAGCAGGGAGAGGTGTGGGAATATGGAGGAAATCAGAGGGTGAAGGGGAGAATTAGCCCATAGGAGAGGCTATGTGGAATGAAAGCCATGTGGAAGTCTACTGTCTCACAACCCAACTTAAAAGAACTTTCCTTTAAAGCAAATTTAAAGTTAACATTCCAGCATGGAGCGGGGAGGGGCTCCTAAGCCCCCAGCCATGGCTGAAGATGACAGTTAAGGGTTTCTAGGGGAGGGAGAGTTAGATTTGTTTGTTTTTAGTTTTTTAATTTATCATTGAATTTTTGTGATTTTTCATACAATATAGTTTGATGGTATTTAGATACCCTTTCCTGATCAGCACAGGAGCTTTGACCTGCTCCACTTCCGACATGGGCAGGTTCAACCCTCCTTAGACAACCTGGTGGTCCCCTGTTCCCAGGTCACCATGTCGATGCTGAACTTAGTACAGGCATCCAATCGGGCATAACACACTACAGCCTAGAACTCCTGGACTCAAACCATCCTTCTGCCTCAGCCTCCTGAGTAGTTGGAACTACAGGCCTGTACCACTGTGCCCCTAAATACCCTTTCCTATCCACACCTACCCATTTGCCTCGTCACCCAATTTAATGTTCTTTCATACACACATACACACAGGACATACACACACACACACACACACACACACACACACACACACCCCACGGGCCTATAAAGTCTGATTTGTGTCCCCAAATGACCTTCAGTGTAGGTCCATCCACTGGACCTACCAAGAGTGCCATCCCTGTCTCTCCCCCTCCCAGAAGATATCAGTTGTCACAAGTTCCTTAGGTTGGGACTTCTTACCCACGTTTCCTTGCCTATGCTAGGATTTTTTTTCTAGTTTGAGCTTTCATAGGACTTGTGCATGCTGTTACCACTACTGTGAGTTCATTTAATTGACCAGATGTCTGGAAAACTCTGTTTCCTTGTGGTCATCCACACCCCCTGGCTCTTACAAACTTTGTGTCCCCTCTTCCACAATGACCCCTGAGCCTTGAGAGGCAGAGGTTTGAAAGAGGTGCCCTAATCAGGGATAAGCACTCTGTGGCATCTTGTTCTCTGTGCATTGGCCAATTGTGGGTTTATATGTTAATTACTATCTGTTGTATAAGGAAATTTCTCTAGTGAGAGTTGAGAGATGCAGTCATCCTATGTGTAGAGGTTGCATTGAAGATGTGTTACTTAGGGTTAAGCATCTCACAGACATGTATTCTCTACATTTGATGAGTTCTGTAACTCTGTAATAGTTTCCATCTGTTGCAAAATAAGTTTCTTTGATGAGGGGTGAAGGGTACACTTGTCTGTATATATGAGTATGCATATTTAGAATAAAATAAGAAATTATGTGGGTCTAGGGATGTGGCAAAAGTCAGTCTTTTTCCTAGGATCTATGGTCTCTCCAGCTAAGTGTATTTGGCTATGTTTACAGTACCACACATGAGTTCCTTCCCATTGAGTGGGCCTTAATCACAATTAGACAGTTGTTGATTACCACCAAGATAAAAATGCCACTATGACACCAATAGGATATAGTTTGCTGGGCCAGTCATTGTTTATTAGGCTTTCCAACTGTGTAGGATCATTAATTGATTTTCTCCCTTGGCAGGTGCACAGTATCCTCTGATACCGTGAGAACTAGTCTTCAGGTAGGAGGCTTCCAGGTCAGTTCCAGCTCGATTGCTCTAAGTCCTGTGTCTGGTGTGGCCTGTTCAGCAGAGGACCAGGTTCAATTCCCATCATGGTGGCTAGCAAACATCCATAACTCTAATTCCAGAGGACCCAACATCCTCTTTGGACCTCTGTGAGCATTGCACACCATGGATGCACTTACATATGTGCAGGCAACACACACACATATTAAAATAAATAATAAATAAATAAATAAATAAATAATAAACAAATAAATAAATAAATAATAAATGGAAGAGCACACATAATTGGAAGGAGCAGGAGTTGGGGATGGTTCTGGAAGGAGTTAGGAAGATGAATTGGGTGAATATAATTAAACTATGTTGTATGCATGTATGATTTTTTAAATTAATAAAATGGTATATTAAAAACATACTAAGTGTTAGCAGTCAGTACCTATTCTCTTCTCTTCCATCCTAAATAAGCAGCAATCAACTTTGTATTTTTGTAAACATATAAACTTAGTCATACAATACAATATTCAAAAAGGTATATATTTTTAATCTCATTATAGTTTGTATTTCCCTAATGACTAATGGTGTTTGAACATCTTTCCTTGTTTTTTCACTTTCATATATTTTCTTTGGAAATGTATATGCACAAGTCTTTTATTTATAGTCAAAATTAAAATTGAGTATTTTTTTGCTGCACATCATGGTGTTTTGAAATGTGTATACATTGTAGTGTGACTAATTAATATATATTTCACATGCTGATTTTTTTCTGGACTAAACACTCAAAATCTGCTTTAATGGTTTTTGAGTATATAGTACACCATTATTATATTCTTTGAGCAACATCCTTCCTGCACTTCTGAAGTCTGTTAACTGCATTCTGTTCTCTGTACAAGTCCATTTTTCTAAACTCCACATAGATGTGAACTCAATCAGCATTTGTCCTTCTGGGCCTGGCTTTATTTCATTTAATGTGATGCCCTCCTTGTTCATCTATACTGTTCCACAATGACAGGGTTTTCTTGAGTAAAGGTTCAATGATATTCTGTTGTGTATATATCTATCACATTCATGTCTGGATTGAGCCCATGTCTTGGCTCTTATGAATAATGCTGTGGTGAATGTAGGAGAGCATGTAGCTCTATGACATATCCGTCTTATTTCCTTTGAAATATAACTGGTTTTGGGTTGCTGAATGATAGGAGAGTAATACATTTAATATTGTTAGGAAATTTCTGTTTTGGCTATACTGACTGTTCTAATTTACATACTAACAGTGTACACAGCTTCTCTTGTACATTCCCAGCAATCCTTGATTTGACTGGTATTTTTTATAAATGCTATTTTAACAGGTAGAGTATGACATCTCATGGTGGTTTTGATATGCTTTATCTGATGATTACTGATGTGGAGTACCTTTCTATACCAGTTGAGCATTGTTGTGTCTTTTCTTGAGAAGTGTCTACTTCCTTTCCAAATCTATAAGTTATTTGAGTTCACCACATATTTTGGGATATTAACATCATATCAGATAATTTTTGTGAATATTTTCTTCCATTATTTTTTCATGCATTTCTTGTTCAGATTTTCTTGCTGAAAGGATTCTTATTCTTCTTTACTGAATTGCCTTTCTATCTTCATAAAAGATCAGTTGTTCATATATGCAGAAAACTATTTCTGGATGCATGTTTTCTCTCTTTCTCAAGTCCATTCTTTTCTTGGATAATACTCTGTCATTAACCATAGTATGATAATAATCCTATAAATCAACCACTATATGTGAGTACTGTGATTTCGAAGAGAATGTGTATTTGGAGGTTTGGTGTAGTGTTTTCTATAAATATCAACTAGCTTAATTTAGCTGATAATGTGATTCATGGGTTCTGTATCCTTGGTGAAAATTTGTTTACATTTCCTATCAATTGCTGAGAGTAAGTTTAAGTCTCCAAGAATATTTAGGGAACTTTCTTGCTTCTTCCAGTTTTATCTGTATACTTCATGTATTTTGAAGCTCTGTTGCTAGGTCCATATACATTTATGCATATTATGTCATTTTATGAAATTTACTCTTTTAAAATTAATGATCAAAACACCTTATATACGTGTATGAAATTCTTAATAAAGTTTTTGTAAAAATTAAAAAAAAGTATTGTCAGACTAAACGATACCCCCAAATAACTGTTATTTCAAAATGAACAAAATGTTAACAATATTTTTATTAACTCTTTGAGAACTTCATAAATAAATTAATGTTCAGTTATCAGTTACGTGAAATTTACTGTCTTATATTAATATAACTGTTTCTGTTTTCTTTTGGTAAAGTTTTAAATATATCTTTCAACCTGCATATACATGTGTTTTTGTATACAGTATAAAGTTTGGTCTTAATGTTATGATCCAATATAATGATGTTTAATTTTAATTGGCTTATAATGCATAAATGTATTCTAATTATTTAAATGATTAAATTTTAAGCCACTACATTATTAGCTGTCTTATCTATT
>NW_008357993.1:873792-897595 GCF_000622305.1 Nannospalax galili | reverse complement strand
CTATTGAATCTCTTATTCTTTTTTCCTTTGCATTTCCTGCATTTTAGCTTTCTTACTGATTTTTATTTTAAATAATTAGTTTAGTCTTTGACCTAGGTTATATAATATACATCTTTAATTAATTACGGTTTACCTTTACACTCACTTATTTCTACTACTATGTCTTTATCTGTATATCATTTATTAGCAAAATTTTCAAATGTATTAAGACTTTTCTTTATTGGAAACAATTACAGTATACCAGACCAGACTTCTTACTGTACACAGTTGATTGTGCTTAAATAGCTAGGCATATGATGGATCGTTATGATTCTTTATGCTCATTTAGAATTTCAGAACCATGGACCTGAACATATCACAAGAGGTCCTTTAGCTTGATCTTCAAAGTCTAAAGTCTTAATTCAAACTCATTTTAAGACATTTCTGAAAGCTCTTTCTCAAAGTTGAAACTTAAACTTGTTTAGCCTGTAGTTTCCTTTTAGTCTCTGTCTCTTTTTCTTACTCTTTCACTTTATGTGTTGGGTGGGACACCCAGGGTTCATCATTCTGCTTTGTAATGCACTTTAGCAACCTTACAACCATGAAAATAGGTATCGAGTCCCTTCTTACCATTCTCTAAAAAAAAAAAAAAAAGGAGGTAGAGGAATTGCCTAGTTCCCTTGCCAAGTAGAAGTGCAGACTGTCCAGTCTGTAATGAGAGTACTGAACATTAAACTCTCTCCCTAAAGCTATGTGGTTTATTTTACTTGGGATATGTGTTTTTACTTGAGTTCTGACTTTGGACAGATGTTCTTCAAAAACTCTATTTTCCCAAGGACCTGATTTTCTTGTGAGCCAATCAAATACAACTCTGGTTGTGCTACTTGATGGAGCCAGACCAGAAGGAAAAGCCAGCCAGAAAACTTAGGATTTTTCTGAAAAATATCACTTGCGAGAAAAAAGCACTAGACATCTAGGGCCAGTGCGTTGCAAAACTTCCAAGCCCTTGCTAGTCATGAACATAACTGCGAGATTTTCAAGTTTTCCCTTTTAAACCATGTCACAGCATAACATTTTCTTTTTTCTTTTTCCCCCTAAGGGGTGCTACATCCATTGTGTACAGATGCAAACAGAAGGGGACCCAGAAGCCCTATGCTCTCAAAGTGTTAAAGAAAACAGTAAGTTTATTTTCTTATATAACAGCATCTCTGAGAAGTCAGGAGTCTCACTCAGGACACAGGGACCAGGGAGAGGCCAATCAAACAGTTTGTCCTCTGACAAAACTGGAAACTGGAAACCATGGGATTCTTTGAGTCACTGGATCTTAGATGGGATGTGATTTGTGGAGAGAAGGGTGGAAAGGAAAAGCATTAGAGCTGGGACGTAAACCTTGCTTTGTATGTCAGCTCTGTTCCTGAATATATGATATGTGTATATATGGAATAGATCACATTTTAATATTTAAACATTATAGTCTGTGTTTTAATATGCTAGAGTAGTATGTGTCTTAAAAGAAAATGAAATGAAACATAAATGTGTGTATTTTGAAAGATGTCATTAACTTTTAACCTGCCCAGGTTTTCTAAGACTGGGTGGTTGCTGGACAAATGCTAGTGTTTCTAGGGCTGGTCCTGTAACTGGACAAGAGGGAAGGATTTTGCCCTGGGTTTTACTTCATTTGTTCACCCTCACAGATGGGCCAGAAAAGGCACAGGTATCTAAGGTCCTCCATAGTGAGGACAAGAAGAAGTGAGGGTCACATCTTGAGTGGGGCCCTGATGACACTCTCTCAGCCTCACTTCTGATTTCTCTTCTTTTCTGTGTATGAACTAGTTTCTGTTCATATAACTACACAAAGTCAAGATGCATTTTACAGCACAGTGTTCTTTTGTTAAATTTTATATGAGCAAAAATGTGTAGTGCAGTATGTATATTTCTGAAAATCTAGTTGTAAGGTTTTAAGTGTTTAGTCGAGCAATATCTTCTATAGGCCAAGGGAGCATTTTTTTTAAACTCCAAAAGCAACTTAATACCATCAGCTGTTTATGTACTGTCTGAGACAAGGAAATCTTAAGACTTATATAATGGAGAATGTAATGACACAGGATTTTCAACCAAGCAGAAATGGAAGGACATTTTGAAGCAATCTGCTAGAAGGCAAAACTGGCAAACAGAAAGATAATTTATTCAAAGTTGGTCAAAATTTAAGAGGTGATTGCTATTAATAAACTCTATATCCTTTTTCTAATGTAGAAAATTTCTTAAGTTAATCCACAATTTAGGAGAATATTTTGATTAATAAGGTTGTGATTTTCTTCTTATATCAATTTCTTTGTCATAAAATTTACATGAACTGATTAGTTAAAATTTTATGAAATGGAATTTTTTCTTAAATGCTTTTTAAGAAAATAAATTAGAATGATTTAGTAATATTCTTATCCAAGTTTTATTTAGACTTAGCTACATGTTTTCTCTTTGGTTTGAGATATTGGTAAGTTTGTGAGTTATTTCTTTTTTCCTTCATTTCATGACCAGGAAAATTTTGAAAAGGAATAGATAGATACATGAAGCTCTAGAGAACAACCATTCAGAAATTATTTGTGTAAATCTGGGCGTGGGGGTGCACTCCTGGAATCCCAGTATCTGGGTGAAAAGGAAGGATGACTGCAAGTTCCAGACCAGACTGAGATTCATACGGGGGGGGGGGGGGGGGGGGGGGAGGGGAGGGGAAGGTAGTGGAAAGAATCTCCCTTACAGACAGGCAGGAAGAGAATGTGGATGGAAACCAAGTGTCAGAGGGAGCTGCTGGCAGATGTTGTCAAACATAGTCACTACTGTGCCAAATGGAATGAGAGAAAATCTCTTGAAGGAACCTCAGTCTGAATGTGAAGTAGATGGAATCCCCAGCATTGTGTTTTAGGATAAGTCATGCATGGAGATGTGTAAATGAGAAAAATAGCAGGCAAGCCACAGAGAGCAAATGCCTCCATCGCTTAATTCCATGTAGGTCATGGAAACGGAAACTTCCTTGTCTAAAGGAAATGATGGGTGCTATGAGTCTATGTATAGAGGGAAACTGACACAAGGAAAATATTTTCTTAGAGAATTCAGCAAAGAGTTTTGTATCTGAGGTCATGTTGAACTACATGAAATTGCCACAATTAAACCATTTCTGACCTACAAAAATGGCAATTTTGTGTGATTCAGTTAACAACTGTGGGACCCACTGAACACTTCCCTATGTCCTTATTTTATGCTAGACATAAACTTATAAAAATATGTAATTTCTATATGTATAACTACATTTCAAAGAGCTAAAATACATTAAACCATGTATTGACTAGGGCCAAAATGTCTTTAATTTACTTTTAACTGGTTAAGTGTGTGGGCTTGTGCATATGTGTGTGCGTGTGCATGTGTGTGTGTGTATGTGTGTGGGGGGGGGAGAAAGAAAATATGGCAAATATCAACAACTATTGAATGTATGACAGAATAACTATATTCATGGTGGCACATCAACATAACAGAATCTGTGAACAGTCTCATGATGAACACTTGGGAGAAAAGCAACATCCACCACTGACTTCCTGTTCAACACAACTGAGTTTTTATTGGGGTAGGGAGAAGGAATGTTCACAAAGCATTTTAGGATTTTACAGCCCATTATTGCTATGATAAACACTGGTGATTCTCCTGTAGATGAAATGAAGTGTTGGAAAATAGAAACTGGTTATTGAATCAGCATTTTACTAGATTGAAAACCACCTGGACGCTTCCTGTAAGAATGGCTATTTGTCTCACTGTGTCATGGAGGGGGATAAGACTTTGATCCTAGTCAGAGTAAATAAAAGAAGAAAATTGATTGAGGTACTTTTTGGCTGTCTATTTGTGTGATTCTCACCCCCCCCACCACCACTTAGTACAGAACACTCCTGGGATGAAACTGTCCATTCAGTAGGTATGGCACCCATCCCCAATTGCATGGGGTGGCCTATTTTTTGACTTTTTACTTTGAAATGCTATAGATTCACTGGAAATGTCACTTTGTTGCTCATAAATACTTCATTATCTTGAACGTAGAAACTAATTGGCTTATGGTTGTCCCTAAAATTTTTTGTATCATACAACTTTTAAATTATTATTTTATTAATTCTTTGAGAATTTCATATGATATATTTTGATCATATTATCTCCCCTTCCACAACTCCTCCCAGATCCAACACCTTCTTTACCCACCCACCAACTTTATGTTATTTTTTTTAAATCAATCAAGTCCAATTTGTGATGTTCATATACTCTTAGATGTGTGTTCATCCCTGGAGCAGGATCATTCTACCCACCTGGGAGGTCACACCCTCAAAGAAAACTGACTCTTCCTCTCCCTGCAGTTATCAGTTGCCAACAGCTCCTCAGCTGGGGGATGGCAGAGCAGAGGGGACTTCATGCCCACCTACCTTCTCCATGCTGGAATTCTGTCTGGTTTGAGCTTAGGACAGTTTATGGCATGCTATCACAACCACTATGAGTGTATATGTACAACTGCCCTGTTGTGTCTGAAAACACTGTAACGTTGTAATCTGAATTTTTTTTACTAGGAGCTTTGTAAATCATAAATCAAGTATGAAGAAAATCAAACTTTTTCCTTCATGCATCAGCCCTTTACATTCTCCATCTCACATGGTAGAAGACATTGATGTAGACTAGAAAATACTTTTATTATATTATTTTTTCAGGTTAAAGACTATAGTGTCAAGAAATTTCACAAACACAACCGATGGAACAGCAACTGATTTATAAGATAAAAATCCTTTACTTCTATAACTTTGAAAAATGTCACACTAAAAACTGTACAGAAGGAAAAAGATAAATTGAAGAAAGAATTAAAATTTGAACAGATTCGACAGATGGAAACCTCAGCCTGGACTGAGTTTTGCTAGGCTAATTTTGAAAAATGGCATGGTGAGAATGGAACAGTTTCAAGAGTGAACCATGTGGATCATATTTACCTTCTTTTTCTTTTAAGTACCTGCAACAGACTATGTATAATGTCTAAACTTTATCTATATTAAGTGTGACTTGTTTTAAAAAAATGCATTGATATCAGAAATTTATGCTCATCAGTAATTTATAGTGTCTCTGGAATTTTAGAGAATGAGGTTTGAATTCCAGAAATCAGATAAAATTTCTAGGTGCATAGCTCAACTCTTGGTAAAGGTTGTAGTCTCCTAACTATAAAATCCAGTCTTTCATGAAATACCCAGTATGAGGTCTGAGAGCCAGTCTTGGTGTGGGAATTCAGAATGCATAGGTGTTTTGATTCTCCTTGAGAGCAGCTATGCAAACACGGGGTCAGATCATAGACTCCAGAGTCAAAGAAACTGTCGAAGATCACTACTGTTACTTACTATCTGTGTGACTGGACCAATTACAGAATATCTCTCAATCTCAGCTTTACCTCTAAGTGAGTTTAAGAACAACTAGTTTATGGTGCTCTAGTGTAGATTAAAATGAGATAGCTTATACAGAATATTTCCTAGCCCACAAGAAGTATGTCATAAATGATGACATAATTCTTGAGTTAATTGAAGTGAACTCACTTATTTTATTATAGATGAGTTACTGCTATGTAACTCTCACATTCGATCCAGCTTGATTTGAAACAGCAAAGACTGACTATCACTGAGCACTTTCATATGAGCAAAATTAATTATACTACTTTGGAGCACTTTCAGCAATACTGCAAAAATGAGTATTGATTTTTACGATTCTGATTGATAACATTTAGTGTTATTTGGGTTTTCTGACTTTCTCTTTAGGTACATCTTGGTGGATGCTTGTAATACCTAGATCAGAAAACTTTCACCCTGAGGCTCTTCGCTTCACACCTCAGAGCAGTGTGGTGAGATCCAGAGTATGGCAGTGGCTTGAGCTCCAAGTTTTGTCATATTTCAGTGATTAAAGTAAAAAGTTACCCATACATCTTTGGAAATATATTTCTTAAGTATTTGAATGAATTTTCACCAAGTAAGTGCTACCAAAACACATTTTATAAATTTTTATAACCAACATTTTAACCACTTCAGGGAGAGAGCTTCAAGCTATGATTTATCATCACTCTATATAAGTTGTTTTTTAACTTCCACTACTTTTTCTTTACATCCTTATAGAATAGAATTTGAGTATATATGCTTGTGATGTTGCAGGGGAATGTTGAAGAATGCTCTAGATTTTTGCAGACCGGAAGCAGGCTTCCTTTCAAATATCATTTAGATGAGTACTCAAGAGATTTCCATTAGAAATTTCCAAGTTCCTCAACTCTAAATTAGAGGCGATACCATTTTTACCATTTGGCAAGCAAGATTACTTGAAATGTCATGTGAGAAAGTACGTAAGCCTGCCCTGCTTTAGGCACTCACCAGATGTGCACCCTCTTCTCCAGCTTAGCCTTCTTTTTTTTTTTTTTAACTTTGTAGCTGTTAGCTCTTATATCAATATTCTCATAAAATTGTACTTAATTGATTCACACATTAGGATCTATTATTCTTCACACTCTGGACAGTTGTTTGGGTGAAGTTGTTTCTTGTGCTTGTTTGCTTTTTGCTCTCAGCATGGTCCACATAAACGCAGACGTCTGCTGTGGAGGCGTAGTTGGGATGGTTGGCCTCTTTCACCATGCGTAAGAAGCTGATACCTTTAATTCAAGTTTTCAATAATATAACTGTCTTAAAGCACTGTGAATTTCTTCTGAATCATATTATTCACTCCATTCCTCCAAAATATATAATTATTGTTTAGCCAAACTTCTCTTTGCTTTGGACATGCCAGAACGCTATGGAATAATAATACCCAGGTGTGGCTGAAGATAACGCATTCCTAACTACAGGATCTGGAAAGTATAACTTCAACACATTGACTTCTTGGAGTTCTAACTCTTTAGGACAAAAAGACAGTTCTTTTAAAAAATTAAAATTTCATTGATTTTTTATTTTATGCCCATGTGTGTTTTGCCTGCATGTGTGTAAGTTCACCACATGTGCCAAAGTCCACAGAAGTCAGAAAAGAGTGTTAGATCCCATGGAACTGGAGCTAGGAAAGTGTTAATGACCATGTGATTGCTGGGAACTGAGCCTGGGTCCTCAGCAAGAACAGCCAGTGCTCTTAACCACTGAACCATCTCTCCAGCCCCTATTTTCCCAATTTTGTCTGTATAGAAGTGAGCATTTCTCAGAGGCACTCTGACTGAGTGTTTGGGAAGCATTGGTGTAAACTGTTTGCTACACCCAGATGTTTCTGTCATCCTCAGCCAAGCACAAGAGAAGCCCCTAAAGGCAACATTTCTTGGATCCAAGAAGAAGTCTAAAAGTTCACTCAAACCTTGTATCTCTCTAAATAAATATTTTTCTTATAATGCAGACTTCTCAGGGACACAGGGTACTCTTTCTAAATTAGCATTCTAGCAAACAGAATTAAAATGTCTTATATTACGAGTTTCTCATGCCTACAAAGTTATTGAAACCTTGACTTGCCCAAAATTATTTTGGTGAGAGAAGCTCATCTCAATTTAAATGTACTGACTAATATTAAATTTTCAGTATTTCAGCCTATAATTTCATGATGGTTAATATGTTTCTCAAACCTTTGTTTGTTCCCTCATTGAATGGGATCTTTGTTAATATTAAGCAATACATGAAAGTCTCAGAAATATTTCTTAACTCTTTAACTCCTGCTAATTTTGAAAATACATATTTAAAATCTGAACTGAGCTCACAACTGGTAATTTTATGTCTAATGAATAATGAAATTCAATCTTGAAAAATCAGTCAATCATTAGGATTGCACAGAATGCGGACAGTCATTTTGATATAACTTGTTTTTTTTCTTTGACTTTTTATGTTTATTTTAGTTTTATGTATATGTGTTTAACAACCGGCAGCTTTTGGTAAAAGAAATTACAATTTTGAGGTGTCACCTAGGCAAGCTGGCCATAGATTATGATCATTGACTTACTTTCAGATAGCATAACACTATCATAAATGAGGTGGCTTAGACAATGGAGATTCATTTTGATAGTTTGTGAGATTAGTAATGTGAGGCCAGGGCTCCAGCAGACCTGGAGTCTTATTTCATGGTTTGGAGATAGCCATCTTCTCAAAATGGCAAAGAGCAGAGAGAAAGGAAGTGAGCTTTATTTTGTCTCCTGTTACAAGGGTAATAATCCCATCATGAGCAATCTTCTCTCCACTTAATTGCCTCCCAGAGGTCCATCTCTAAAACAAATCACATTTGAGAATTGAGGCTTCAGTACATGAGTTTTGGGGAGGTACAAGTTTTCAATCCTATAACAATCACCTGCCTATCAAGTGTTAGTGGCCTTGATGATATAAGAATATGTGTCATGACGAGGAAAACCCTCAACTTGTCTCACCCCCAGGTTGAGAGCATCTGCTGTTTATTGAATGCATGAAGTAGTCCAGAATTTGGGCAGACCCACAATTTCAAAGTCAGTACACAGTCAGCAACTTATTCAAATTTACATAGCTCATAGGTAGCAAAATATTTGGATACAGATTTTTTTACAAAAATAAAAATCATTAACATATACTTTATAGTCATCAACAGTAAAATAATCATAAATTGAAAAGATAATGATTTTATTACTAAATAATGATGATAATATTTTTCCAGGATGAAAAATAGGTTTCCTTATGTCAAATGGGAGTAAAAGATTGTCACAAATTCTCTGAAATGGTGATAAGTGCAGGCATGGTTGAAGAGAATACTGAGTGTGTGGCTTATGAAATCTGAGTTTCTAACCAGAGAGTCTAGAAAAGTGGTAACTTCAATAAATCCAGTAGTTGCTACATGCCAGAAACTTTGCATATACACTGCTACTGCATTACAAAACCATCTATACATACGTGAATAATTTTACTGTTCTTTACATCATGTTTGTTAGCTCAGTATTGGTTCCTAAGGCTCAGAGAAACTAAATTCCCACAGTTACTGAGTCACAGGTTCTCTAACTAGATTTTCCCATTTTTTCATATTCCCCTGATTTCATTACATAAAATTGCAAAACTAAGTGTGGCTGCTTGGTCTTTGAATATTGATATTATGATACTCCAACTAAGATCGCTGGATAAATCAAAGAACAAGGAAGAAATGCAATCTCAGTAAAAGTACCTAAAATATTTTGAGAAGGACTTAAGTGGGATTTCTTTAAAAGTAAAATTGCCGCCTTTGTACAGATGACATGCTCTGAAATAGAGACAACCTTAAGAACTCTACCAAAAAAGCTATTAGAATTAGTGAACAAACTTAAGTTGTTCAATACTAAATCAAAAACCAAAAATTAGTTGTGTTTCTATACACTTACAGTAAGCCATCTGAAAAATCAAGTAAGAATATTTCATTTATAATAGCATAAAATATTTAGAAATAAATTTAACTAAGGGCATGACAGATTTGTGTACTAAAAACTCTAAAAAAAATGAAAGAAACTGAAGAGGGCACAAATAAATGGAAAGATATCCAGTGTTCGTAGACTGGAAGAATTAATGTGTCCATGTTACTCAAAGTGGTCTAAGGGATCTACCAAATACATACCAAAATTCCAATGACATTTTTCACAGATATATATAAAAAAAAACAATAATAACAAAAAGATAACAAAGTTCCCATGAAATCACAAAAGACTTCAAGTAGCCCAAGCAATCTTGAACAAAAAGAAAAAAGCTAAAATCGTTATCAGACCTTATTTTAAAGTTTGCTCCAAAATTATCATACTTAAACTAGCTTAATATGGGCTGGAAAGATGGCTCAGGAATTAAAAGCACTGTCTGCTCTTGCAGAGGACCTAGGTTCAGTTCCAAGCACCCACATGGCAGCTAACAAACCTCTGGAACTCCAGTTCCAGGGAATCCAATGCCTTGCTGAACTCTGTCAGCATTGCACACACAGTGCACTTACATACATGCAGGCAAAACATAAACATAAAAATTAATTAATTAATTAATTAAAAACAAAAAGCAGCATGATATGATGATTAAAAATACATAGACCAGTAGAACAGAATAGAAAACCTAGAAACCCATACATTTGCGGTAAATTAATTTTTGACAAAGACCCCAAGAATACGCAGTTGGGGAAAGACTGTCTACAACAGTGTCTTGAAAACTTCATCTCTCTATTCAAGAATGAAATTAGCTCTAGCGAGATGGCTGGGTAGGAAAAAGACACTTACTGCCAAGGCCCACAGCCTGTGTTCAATTCCCAGGACTCACATGGAATAAAGAGAGAACCAACTCCCTCATGTTTCTTCTGACCTCCACATGTCCATGCACAGTTGCACATACACGCACACAGACACACAGATCACACACACACACACACACACACACACACATACACACACACACTCATGGAAGGGAGAGAGGAGTAAAATAAATAAAAATGAAAAATAATGATGTTAGACCCTTATCTCATATACTACAAAAATTAATTAAAATTGATTGAGATTTAAATGTAAGGCATCAGTCCATAAAATTCTTCCAAGAAAATATCCAGGATATGACCTTGACAATGATTTTTTTTTGTCAACACAAACAACAAAAGCAAAAATAATCAGGTGGGCAGTTGGAGAGAAGGCTCGGCAGTTAAGAGCACCGGCTGCTCTTGCAGAGGACCTGGGTTCTGTTCCTAGCATCCACATGGCAGCTAACAGCCATCTGTAGCTCCAGTTCCAGGGGAATTCAACTCCTTCTTCTGACCTCCATGGGCATTGGATGACACAGGTGTGCTTACACACATGCAGGCAATACACTCATACAATAAAATTAAAATAATAAAATATTTTTTAAAAATCAAGTGGAATTATATCAAACTAAAAATTTCCCACACAGACCCAAGTGCTGTGATGTTGTCCCAGCTGCTTGGAAGTGGGGTGGGGGTTGACACAGGGGTATTTCTTGAGCCTAAAGTTCAGGACCAGCTTGGGCAACAAGTGTAAAAAGCCTCGGCCAGGTGTGATAGTGTCTACCTACAATCTCAGTACTCAGAAGACCAAGGCAGAAGAATCATGAGTCTGAGGTGCAGACTAAGCTACATAGTAAGCTTGAGGTCAGCCAGAACACAATAAAGAACTTGCCTTACAAAAACAAAAGTTTCTGCACCACAAATGGAGCAATCCAAAAACTGAAAATATTCGCAAACCATACAGCTAATAAAGAACTAATCACCAAATTATTTAAGAAACTCAAGCAGTTAATTATCAAGAAAATAATGAGCTGAAGAGATAGCTCAGTGGTTGAGAGGCATGCTGCTCTTCCACAGGAAGCAAATTTGGTCCTAACACCCATGTAGAGCTCACAACTGCCTGTAACCCCAGCACTAGAGGAGCCGGCACCCTTTTTGGCATCTGAGGGTACCCACACACATCATACATATATACATACATACATACATACATACATACATACATACATAAAATGAAAAGAAATAATGGTATTAAGATATGGGCAACAGACCTGAACAGAAATCTTTCCAAAGGTGCTATGCAGTTGTGTGGCAGATACGTGAAAAGACGCTCAACCCACCTTATCCTTGTTAGGATACTTTCAATCCAAAGACAGAAGTTCTATTAAGCATATGAAGAGCAAGGAACATTTATAAATTGTTGAAAGGAGTATAAATTGTTACAGCATTATGGAAATCAGCATGGAGAGTCTCCAGGAAAATCAAAAATAGAAATAGCACTTAATCCAGTCATTTCTAAATATAGAGTTGAAGGAAGTAAGGTCACTACCATAAAGAGGTTCTTCACTCCTGTGTTTGTTGCAGTATTACTCATAGTATCTAAGTTCTAGAAACTTATTTCCATTGACTGATGAATGAATAAAGAAAATACTGTATATGTAATAAAATATTCAGCCTTCAAGTAAATTATGTCTTTTGTTACAGCATAGATGAATCAAAAGAACACTGAGATAAGCACAGGAAGACAAATATATGGTCTCAGTTATACATAGAATCTAAAAATGTTGAATTCATAGAAACAGAGTGAAAGAGCAAGGCCAGAAGACCATGGCCACATGGTGTGGACTCTGGAAATGGATAATGGAATCTCTTGCTCTTTTTGTATCTAACCTGTGGGAGCATGGAAGTCTGAGCATGGACCACACATTTACTAATTGCTGTGCTGCACAAAAGAGATGGAGGTTTCAGTCTGGTTTATAGATATGCTTCTATTAAATGATGCTATGAGTCACTTTTAACCACTCATTTGTGTGCTCTGGAAGTGCAGGCAAGGTCACCTTGGTCAATGGTGGCGAAGGGAATAATAAATCAGCAACTCATATAGACTTTTTGGGCCCAATGGAGGTCTCAGAACACATTAAGGAAAGTAGCTTGCAGATAACAAGCCGTGTCAAGTGAAGTGTAACTTCTTCAAGTGCCTGTCAGTTGGAACATATTGATTTTCATTGGGACTATTAAGCCAGATTTCCTGAAATAGGAACAGGGATATTTCTATTCAGTTTCTGACAAGTATATGTCTAATAAAGAGAAAAGGTAGCGGGGTAGAATGCTAAAACCTTGGCCTGCCTTGTGTGTTTTGCCATTCAAGAGTCTACTTGGAAGTTTCAACATTCCATAGAGACTTCATTGCTATAATTTATGGGTGTCTTGTTTTCTTCTTCATATATAAATGTTACTGAAATTTGTCACAATTCTGCTTGCATATCCATATTTTCATGTATTGAGCTTTCATGGGTATTTGATTTTTCTTACTTTGTGAACACCATTATCTGGGGGGGGATGTATGTGTGAGAGAAAGAGAGAGGGGAGAGGAATAGGCTTGTTGTGCTCAAAAGGCAGCATCCTTGAAAGATAAGTACATTTTGTTGTGCATCGTCTGTTTATTTCCACATTTAGGGGTATGTGGTCTGGCACATCTTTAATCCCAGCACTCAAGAGGCAGACGTCGGGAATCTCTGTGAGTCCTAGGCTAGTCAAGTTACACAGTGAGACTCTGTCCCCACCCCAAAAAAATGAAACCCAGCAGCAGCAGCAACAAAACCCCACAACAACAAGCACAAATAAAGCAAAAATTGCCACGTTCAACCCCGGAGTGCTTTCACAGTGAACAATTGGAATTAAATAATCTTGACCTTTTACATTGAGTTTTTGGAACACAGAAAGGAAGTTTGTAACCAGCCAAAGACAGAGGACATATTAAAGGACAAAGTTCTTAAAGAGCTGAGGTAGCCACAGGAGGTAAACAGAAGCAGTAGGAAAGTTGGTGAGAACACAGAGCTCAGGAGCTGGGGCCTGAGAGAACCAGAAGGAACATGGTCTGTTAGCCCCAATGCATACTTAGTATTCATATCTTGGAGAGAAAACGAAAAGCCTTAGCATCAATGCTATTAGAGAAAAATGAGTTGTCTTATCCTTTTTTTTTCCAGTTTTATACTTTTTTAAGGTACAGAGCTGAATGTTAGTCAAAGGCTCATTCATCCAGACAGTGTCAGAAAAAGGAGAGGAAGAGGTGTAAAAAAGATCAAGTCATGGAACTCTAAGTCCTAAATTCTCTTTAACATAAAAGTAGGAAATGATTGAGCGTGTACCAAAGGATGTTAGCCAGAAACCACAGAGTGTTTTCAGTATTGAATGAATGTTCTATGTTTTTACCTTAAAAGCTCTCAAATTACTGTATGTCACTTCAGTAGTTTTTCTTTTCACACACACACACACACACACACACACACAGAGAGAGAGAGAGAGAGAGAGAGAGAGAGAGATTTTTGTGCATTTCATACACTACATCTTAATCATCTTTATATCCTCTTCCCCATAGGTAACTTCCCCTAGCCCCATCTCCCCAACCAGATATCATGCATTCTGCCATTTATGTTAAGGCCTATGGAGTCAAGTTAGTGTCTCCTGACATCCTTTAGTGCAAGTTCATCCACTGGGATCCAGTCAGCCTATCTAGAGTCCCTCCCTTAAGAGAATCAGCTTTTCTTCACCCAGGGGTAAACAGCTGCCCAGTAGTTCTTTAGCTAAGATTGGGGCCTGCTTCCATGTCCACAGTTCTGTGCTGGGTTTTTGTTTGCTTGAGTTTACATGGGTCTGTGCATGCTGACACCATTTCAGTAAGTTCATATGAGCAAGGTCCAGGAGCCTGTAGGACTCTATTTCCATATGTTCACACACTTCCTCCCCAGGCTCTTACAGTCTTTCCTCCCCCTCTTCCCTGAGCACTGGATTCATTGACCTCTGTTATGTGAGGAAATTTCCTTTATGCAAGTTGAGAGATGCATTAGTATTCTCTCTACCCCTTGTTTCACTGTGAACCAGGGTTCCATGGTGGATGTGTCACTTAGGGTTGTGCATCTCAGACGCTTAATCGTGTGTGACCAGTTGTGAAACTCTGTAATAGTCTCTGTCTGTTGCAAAAGAAGCTTCTTTGATGAGTGATGAATGACATACTTGTACATAAATATAAGGATCCATATTTAGCACATAGTAGGAAATTACATTTATCTAGGGATGTGACAGCCTTGGGGTTTTTCTCTAAGTTCTATGACCTCTCCAGTCATGTGTATTTGGCTCTGTTTACAGTACCACACATGAGTGCCCTCCGACTCAGTGGGCTTTAGGTCCAATTAAGTAGGTAGGTTTAAGAATTTTAAGAGTTTTAAGACTAAAGGAGTATAATGCTAACAAGAGTGTGGCCTACATTTAATTCCTAAGTATTATATAGTAATGTTTTTCAAATGTTAATGCAAAGCACTCCATAGTAAGAGTTTTCTTTAATAATATTTTAGACAACTAGTCCATCCCAAAAGTACACAGTAACACATAGGACAGAGATAAGACTTCTGAGACCCTAAATTGGGCTTTTTTTCTTTATCCCATCAAGGCACTAATAGGGAAAAGGCAAAAAAGAAGTCAGGAAAAAAATCTCAGCCCAGATTTGGGACTGGAATTTGATGTTGTTTCTTGCCAAGCTGATAAAAGATGACTAAGCCCTTATTGACATAGACGTAAAGAAATCTGTTGTCGCATCTAAGTCATACTGTAATACAAGGGCAAATAATAATGTCTATGTGCAGAGAGTGCAAGCAATATGTTTCTTTCCTAAATTTAGTTAAGTCCTTTCTTTAATGAGTCTCAGCACACATGATTTGTTTCTATGGCTTGAACATGTTTGTTCTCTGTATTGGCTACTTCTTTGTTGATGTGATAAGACAGCATGACCAAGGCAACTTATAGAAGGGAGCGTTTATTTTGGCTTGTGGTTACAGAGAAATAAGAACCAGTTATGGTAGGGAGGCAGCAAGTGGCAGGTGTACTGACAGGCCCAAAAGCTGGGAGCTCATATCGTCAAAGGCAAACACAAAGCAGAGAGAGAGAGACAGACACAGAGAGAGAACTGGAAGTGAGACCAGATTATGAACTCTCAAAGCTCGCCCCCCTCATGACATCCCTTCTCTAGTAAAGTCAAAACTCCTAAATCTCCCCTAACAGCACCACCAACTGTGGACCAAGTGTTCAAAGACATAAGCTTATGGAGGATATTCTCATTCAAACTGCCACATTCCCAAAAGGTTTCTGTGCTGAAGCCAAATTCCTAGTAATGATATTGCAGTGATGAGGCATTAAGAGATAATTACATCATGGGAACCACCCTTGAAAGAGATAAATGTAGTTATCACAAGACCAGGTTAGTTCTCTAAGCAGGTGCCAGTTTCAAATCAAGGCTGACTCTTCTGCACACAGTCAGTTCCTTTCCTGATTTTCCACTAACTTGTGACACAACCCAGAGGTCCTTGCCATCATTCTGGTACCATGCTCTTTGGACCTTCAGCCCTCAGAATCAAGAGACAACTGAACCTCTTAGACATTCTGTGTAGCAACACAAAGTGGACAAAGACATCTACTAACAAATGAAATAAGAACAGCTGAGGGGCATGAGATATGAAAACTACATACACCTCTTAGTGTGAGCCCCTTAACTGCCTTTATGGTATGGGACACAGTGATGTCCTCAGATGTGTGTACCAGGTTCCAGTGCTCTCTCAGCAGCAAGTGTCTATCACAGGGTAAATTCAGTTAATGGTCCCATACTATCTCTGGGATAGACTTCTGTATTGCAAAAGTCTAAATGTGTACTAAATGGATCACTGCATCTAAACTGCTTTTCCCCCCTCAAAACATACAAAGCTTTCACCATCAATTTTTCTTTGAGATTTTGAGATCATAGTCTATAACTGCTTTTCCGTCATAGCATCAAATCATACTGAGTTTTCTGGTCCATTTCAAGAAGTGACAATGAAGTCCTGTAAGCTTTGAGTGACATCCTTTATTGGTAAACTAAAGCTTATCCAAGATGACTGCTCTTGTGTTTTAAATTTTGACATATTTTTTATAAAGAGAATGTTAATAAATCTCAAGTCAAAATTTAACTACCACACATATCTTTACAGAAAGAAGTAAAAGTATCCTCTACTTTCTATAAAAATTAAAATTCTTCCTGAGCGTCATACCACTGGGTATCTAGAAGGAAAAATATTCAAATTTTTAAATAAAGATAACTTAGTTTCTTCAGGTTTAAATGTATTTCTTGGGCTGGAGAGATGGCTCAGTAGTAAAAGTACTTCCTGCTCTTGCAGAGAACTGGAGTTTGGTTCCTAGCACCCACTTCGGGCAGCTCACATCAGCTTGTAACTTTAGCTCAAGAGGACTTGACACCCTTATCTGGTATCTGTGGGCACCTGGACACATATGCATGCATGCACGCACGCACGCACACACGCACGCACACACACACACACACACACACAGAGACACTCACATACAGATAAATAAAAGTAAGTCTTTTATTTAAAAGTAAGCAAAAAATAATAAAATGTTTCTTTGGGTGAGTTTGGCTGTGTCTCAAAGCTGTGTCTTCTTTGTCTAGTTATTCGTGAGTGGCTCTGGATTAAAGAGCTCCTCAACCATGGTGTGCTCTCCACAGAGAGGGTAAAGAGCCCTCACACTGGGGCCCTTGACAGATGCTGTCTGCTCTAGAGAGTGGCCGGGAAGGGACACCTGCAGCTGCACACTGCTGGGCATGTGATAGACTTCACTAGTTGGGTGGGGAAATCAACAAATACCTGGAGACATTCAGGGCAGAAGCCCACAGCACACAATTGGATGTCTGGAGCACAGGCTGCTTGGCTACTGCCTCACCTGACTATCTGAATCCTGATGGTCTGGGAAAACATTAGAGAGAAGAGGCAGAGCATTAGCATAATATACATCTATCTATATCTGTCTATATGTTGAGATACACACACACACACACACACACACACACATATCAACATAGTCACTCTAAGTGAAACTTCTGTGAGGCTGCTAACCCAGAAGACTTAAAGATGAGCTGTTGAAGATGCTTTGAGGATTTGCACATCATTATATGGAGAAATACACTGAGTATTTTATTTCTCATTTCTGTATCTGGTGCCTTACAGAAAAGCAAAGCTCTGGTGCTCACTGGTGTAAGGTGTATTCTTAGCAAGGAAGGCAGATCGAGACTTCCACATCTAGAAAAAGGTTTTGTGGACAAATACTGATGTAAACTTTTTCATGTGTGAAAATCTAAATCATTATCGTTAATGATTTAGATCTCTAGAATGTTGCTAGAGAGATATCTTAGTGGTTAAGGGCACTGGGTGCTCCAGAACCCACATTGTGGCTCATAACCACCTGTAACTCCAGTTCCAGGAGATCTAATGCCCTCTTCTGCACTCTGCTGCATTACATGCATAGGTGTACTTACATATATGGAGACAACACACTCATGCACATAAAAATAAAAAAGAAACAGAAAAAGATCTCTAGAATCTTACCCCCATTCCAACCCAGAGTATGTTTATATACTCATCACGTGACATTCTTTACTTGTATATTTCATTGTTAATAAATGGTTCTAGAAGAACCATTTAAAAGCCCTTTCTCTTCATAACCCATTATTAAAGGACTTTTTTTCAGCATTCTTGAGTAACATTAACTGGGTTCTTTGAAGAAGTTCTTAATTGTTGGGGGTAGGGCATAGTGGGAAGGAAGAACAGGGTGTCTGTGTAGAGGACAGGCAAGGAGTTAAAGCTTTCTGCTAGGAGGATCCAGGCATCTTGTATTTAAATATACTCTCATACAAGATGCAGCCCCAATATCTAATTGAAGAATCTTAAAAGCTAATAATTCCAAGAGTATTTTTATTTTAATTTTTTAGCATATTATAAAGTCATAAGCTTTTTGAATATAAAGAACAATGTGGGTTTTATAACAAATAGCTAATATGCTGGTTTTAAGAATCAAGCTGATGAAGGCCTGTCTTGGGGCTGCCTCTGAGCCTGTCTTGGGGCTGTCTCTGAGCTGCTACAGTGTTCTGCCCTCACTGCAGATGGTTTGGGACTTATGCAACTGAGCCATTGTTTGACCGAAAGAAACATAAAATGGAAGTTAAATCACACTGTTTTCATGCCCTCTTGATAATTTTAAAAGCATTTTGCAAAGTACTGTCTTGACCATATAAAATTACTTAAAAGAACTAAGAAGAAATCATTAGACCCTGAATATGCCTAGGGCATGGCTGATGCCTGATTTAAAGTCAACTGAAGTGTGACTCTAGTGGTCAATAGTAATTATAAAACATAAGAAAGGCCTTTAAAACAGTCCTAGAAATTAAATCCGGCAGTGCCATTGTGATCCCAGTTTCTGAAAAAGTCAAGGAAAATGTGTATTTAAATGAAAATGAGCATCAGTACCCCTCCCTCTGGCTACTGTCATGCAGGAACATTATGTTGGGCTTAGTTCAGGATTTTGATGACATTTTCTTCCACTTTATGGTGGCTTCTCTGGCCAGAGTTACAAATTTTAAACAGAAATCTAGAAAATACTGATCTTGTGTCATTCTAGGAAAGGTGCTGATGTCAACTGAGCATCTACCATGGACTAAGAAGTTTCACACAAGCCATTAATCCATATAACACTAATAATGCATGGTAGTGATTACTGTCTCTATTTCACACATGAAGAAATTGAAGTAATCCTTGTGAGATTAAAAGACCTGGGAGAGGGCTCAAGATGGCCACACCATGGAATTGTCAGATAGAAAGGGAAGAAAAATCAAAATACAGCCAAGGATCATCACTTCTGAATGATTTAATATTAATATAAATGGTGAGGAATAGATATATAACATTTGAACTTGGTGTTGATGAAAGTGGGATGCCATTATGAACATTTTTAGTGAATTAGTAACAAATATATATTTAAAATATAGAAATGGACATTGTTTAAAGCTAGAGGTATGGAGAGATGGCTCAGTTGTTAAGAGCACTGACTACTCTTGCAGAGGACTTAGGTTCAGTCCCCAGCACCCACATAACAGCTAACAATCATCTGTAATTCCAGTTCCAGGGGATCCAATGCCTTCTTCTGATCTCCGTGGGCATTGCACATGGGTGCACTTACATACATGCAGACAATACACTCATGAACATAAAATAAAATTAATAAATAAAATATTAAAAAAAATAATTTGGGGGGTAATATTTGGAACATCTGTTTCTTTTCTGAGAGCACTTGCCTATGTTGGTATTGGCATCCTTTTACGGAACATGGGAAAAAGGGGAGTTGGTACCCAGAGGTTCCATAACTTTATTCTCTCTTAATCACTTCTTGGTGTTGTAATTGATGCAAATCATGGGCCATTCAAAACAAAATAAGGTGCACTGTCTGAAGTAAAGACAGGCTGGGTTCTTGCTGGCAGCTGTAAAGCTGTATGTTCTGATGGGAGAGAAGTGAAAACAGCAATCTTGGTACCTATTCCAGCAGACTTACCAAGCCAGTAACTCCCCGAGTATCTACCACTTCCATTTTTGCAGACTTCTCATCACTTGTCTTGTGAGAACTCCAACTGAGAGAAATAGTCTCATAACACCTTGTGGCTCAAAGTTTCAAAGCCACCAATAGCTAATCTACATGGGGCCTAGGGACTCTTGATGCTCTGCTCTGCTTGAAGCAGGCATTCCCCATTCCATTAGTGTCAATAACACAGACATGAACATATCTTAAAGATGTAAATGGCAGCATGAGAACTAACTAACTAACTAAACTTAATATGAAACCAGGATGAAGCCACCCTTTTATATCCAACCCCCCGCTCTATTGAACAAATTAATATATGCCAGGCATTGATAAATAATTCTGGAGATACCATTGTATAAAAAAAATCCTTTAAAATTGCCATATAACTTATGCCCCAGTAAAAGAAAAATAGAATAACATAATAATTAGACAATAATGCATAATTTGGTAAATGATATAAAAGAAACATAGGATTCATGAATTAAACACATGGATATGGATGCATATCTTGCTATTTTACCTTTTTGAGACGAGTTCTTACAATGTAGCTTACGATGACCTTGCACCCATGATCCCCCTGCATCCGTGACCCAATTGGTAGAATTAAAGTGTTCACAACTATTCCTGGATAGTAACTACTTCTTTTTAAATTTGTTTTTATTAATTTTTTTGTGTATTTCAAACAGAACATCTCAATCAGTCATAATAATCTTTATATCCTCATCCACATTGGCAGCCTCCCATAGCCTTTTCCCCCACTGATGCCCACATACTCTGTCATCCCTGTTAAGGCCCACTGTGTCAAGTCAGTATACCCAAACGATCTCTAGTGCAAGTCTGTCCACTGAATCTAGTCAGCCTGTCTAGAGTCCCTTGTTTTAGGAAGATCACCTCTTCTTCACCTAACAGCAATCAGTTGCCAATATTTCTTCAGATAAAACTAGGGTCTGCTGTTCATTTTCCCCATTCTATGCTGGGTTTTTGTCTGCCTGAGTTTGCATGGGACTTGTATATGCTGACACCGTTGCATAGAATCATATGAGCAGTTCACAGGAGCTTGTAGGACTCTGTTTCCATATGGTCATATACCTCCTCCCTGCCCCTTACAATCTGTCCGTCCCCTCTTCTGTGATGGTCCCTGAGCCTTGGGTAGATGAAGTTTAATATAGGAGTCCAGTCCAACGACCAGCATTCAGCAGACTCTTGATCTCTATGCTTCAGCCATTTGTGACCTTTTGTGTTTCTGGCCCTCCACTGCATGAGGGAGCTTCATTAATGAGACCTGAGAGATTCATTAGTATCCACTTCTTTACCCCTGTTCTATGTTCCATGAGCCTTACATGTAGAGGTTGCATGATAGATCTGCCACTTAGGCCTGGGCAATTCATAGACAATGTCCATGTGTGACCAATTGTAGTACTTGGTAAAAGTCTCCAACCGGTGCAAAATAAGCTTCCTTGATGGGCAGTGACTGGGACATTTGTCTGTAAATATAAGGATACATATTTTGCACATAGTAATAAACCACATTAGTCTAGGGATGCAACAGTCTTGGGATTTTCTCTAAGACCTATGAACACTCCAGCCTTGTGTATTTGATTTGGTTACAGTAGCACATTTGAGTTTCCTCCCTTTGAGTGAGCTTTTAGTCCAATTAGGTAGCTGTTGATTTCCCCCAAGCTAAAAGCACCACTACTGCATCAATGATGTATGCTGTGCTGGTCACTGATGTGGTTATTTGGTCTTGAAGCTGGTGTTGGACCATTGACTGATATTTCCCCTTGGCCCCTTCAAAGCTATGAGAGCTAGCCTGCAGGGGAAGTGGTTGCAGGTCAGTTGCAGCTCTATGGCTCCAAATCCTGTGTCCAAAGTATGTTCTGTCTTCAGCAGTAGGGTCTTACCTTCAAGTTCTGGGAGGCCATCAAGGGCTGTGGCCATAGCCAGAGTAATTTTGGGAGTCTCTTGAACCATGCTGGCCAACAATTAAAAGAAAGGTTTCTCCTGTCTGGCACTGTTTCTTGTTATGTAGCCTTTAGCTACACACATGGACTCATGTAGAGATAATGATGTGTAATTTGTCATTAGATTGTTGGACTAATATGATTTCCTCTGGTTTTTAAAATGAGCGAGGCATTGTTTACCTCTCTCTCTCTCTTTCTCTCTCTCTCTCTTTCTCTAATCCTTTTGCCATGGTTTCCCCATTTAAAGTGTCCTCATTTTCCCCATTTCTCCCTTGATAATACCAGTCTCCTGTGGTCCCACCTCTCTTGAGCTTCTTTCTCTTTATCCCCAAGGTTTCTTGTATAACCTTTCCTACCCCTCCCATTTAAATAACCCTATTTTTATTCCCTTCTCCTTTATTAACACCTGTTTCCCACTATTCTTTTCTCTCAGGTTCTTTCTTTCCCTTTACCTCCCTGGTTCCTTTTTTTATTCTAGTTTTTGCGGTTATGTCTGTATACATACTCACATACAGGGATTTGGTGCTAAGATCCACATACAAGGGAGAACACACGTGTTTTGTTTTCTGAGTCTGTGTTACTTCACTTAGTATAACAGTTGCTAGTTCCATCCATTTACCTGCAGATTTCATGACTTTGTCTTTCTTTATTGCTGAGTAGAACTTCATTGTGTAAACGTACCACACTTTCATTATTCACTCATCAGTTGAAGGATAGCTAGGTTGCTTCCATCTCTTGGCTATTGTGAAAAGAGCAGCAACAAACACAGTTGTACAAGTGTCTCTACACTAGGATGAGTCCTTTGGGTATATGCCAAGGAGTGCTATAACTGGGTCAAATGGTAGGTTCATTTTTAGTTTTTTAAGAGTTCTCTACACTGTTTTCCATAAGGGTTGAACCAGTCTGCAGCTCCACCAGCAATCTATTGAGATGACCATGTGGTTCTTGTCTTTGAGTCCATTTATGTGATTCATGATATTTATTGACTTGTGTATATCGAACCACCCCTTCATCACTGAAATAAAGCCAACTTAATCATGGTGGATGATCTTTTTGATCTGTGCCTGTACATGGTTTGCAAGTATTTTGTTGAGAATTTTTGCATCTATGTTCATTAAGGATATGGGTCTATAGTTCTCTTTTTTGGTTGTATCTTTACTTGGTTTTGGTATTAGAGTGATGCTGGCTTCATAGAAGGAATTTGGAAGTTCTCCCTCTGTTTCTAATTTTTTGAATAAATTAACTAGTATTGGATATAATACTACCATTCCTTAAATGCCTGGTAGAATTCTGCTGCGAATCTATCTGGGCCTGGATTTTTTTAGTCAAGAGGTTTTGTATTACTGTTTCAATTTATTTATGTGTTATGGGTCTGTTTAAGCTGTTGATCTCTTCTTGGTTTGGCTTTGATGATTCCCATGGTTTTAGATACATATCCATTTCTTTCAGGGTTTCAAATTTAATAGCATATAGGTTTAATATATTTCATCTATTATTTTTATTTTATGTGTATGAGTATATTGCTTGCATGTATGTAAGTGCACCTGTGTCATGCAATGCCTGCAGAGGTCAGAAGCAGATGTCAGATCCCCAGGAACCTGAGTTAGGACAGTTGTTAGCTGCCATGTGGGTGCCTGGAATTGAACCCGGATCCTCTTAAGAGTAATCAGTACTCTTAACCATCTCTACAGCTCTGTCAAACTTAGTAGCATATAGGTTTGTAAGGACCTTTGACTTATCTTCACATAGGTGGAACTGGTAAAAAGAACCAGGGACTCCTCCCAAGCCTATGTGACCTCTGAGAACAGATCCTCAAACGACCTTAAGAGTAAAAATAAATCAGTTTATCCGGACCAATTGTATGGCCTTAAACACCCAAAAGGAAAGTGTAACCAAAGATTAAAGGGACCAATATAATTTCATAAGAGTCCATATGTATAGCT
>NW_008357993.1:852609-873585 GCF_000622305.1 Nannospalax galili | reverse complement strand
TGTTAAAACTGTAATGAAACGCTTCTTCTAATCATGTGGTTATTAAATTTTTTAAAAAAATTTAAAAAACAATAATTCTTCAAAGCATAAAATTTGCTCCTTAATAATTAGTAGATGTGAAAAACATTATCATTGAAAATCTACCTAATGACTTTATATCCATGCTCAGATGCCAAGGAGCTCAGAAGGTAACTGGTGGTGACCAGTAATAACCAAATATATAGAGAGTAGAAACACATATGCATCTTAGGGTCAATTGTATTAAAAATGAATTTTTCTGTATGAAGCTGTGTATTTAATAATGAAACGGAGATCTTTTTCAAAGTTTAAAACCTCATTTAATTTTATGTCTTATAGGGTTTGTATGGAGTACACTATTGTATAACTGTATTAATTCAACTGTAAACCTAAAAGTTTACAGCCAATTTTGAAAGAGATGCATCTCAGCTCTGGATATTGTTATTGAATATGTCAATGCTGTTGTAATTAAATGCCTCTTCTAATTATATGGTTATTAAATAAATAATTTTAAAAAAGTATTCCCTTATAGTATTCTGGATCATTTTGTTGTCTGTTGTGGTGTTTCCCCTTTCATCTCTGATTTTGTTGATCATTAGTTGCCCTTTCTTTCTTTTGGTTAAGTGGGCTAAGGGTCTGCCTATCTTGTTTATCTTTTCAAAGAACTAGCTCATGGATTTGTTGATTCTGTGTATTGTTTTCTTTGTTTCCATTTCATTAATTTCTGCTCTGAGTTTTTGTAATTTCTTCTTGTTTTCTGGGTTTGGGTTTCATTTGTTGTTGCTTTTCAAGCATCTTGATTTGCAATGTAAAATCATTTATTTCTGTTCTTTCTGATTTTTTAATGTAGGCACTTAGAGCTATAAACTTCCCTTTTAGGACTGCATTTAAAGTGTCCCTGAGGATTTGTTGTGTTGTATTGTTCTTTTCATTTAGTTCCAGGAATACTTTTATTTTTTTTCTTGCTTTCTCCTTTGATCCATTCATCATCCAGAAGTATGTTGTTTAATCTCTATGTGTTCATGTAGTTATTAGGGTTTCTGTAGGTGTTGATTTTAAGCTTTGTTGCATTTTCTGATAGAATGCATGGGATTATTTCAAATTTTTTTTTTTTTTTGTATTTGTTGAGGCTTCTTTTGTGCCTCAGTATGTAGTCGATTTTGGAGAAAGTTCCATGGGGTTCTGAATAGGAAGTATATTCTTTAGTGCTTGGGTGGAATGTTCGGTAGATGCTTGTTAGGTCCATTTGACATGTGATATTGTTTAGTTCAGATGTCTCCCTGTTTATTCTTTGTTCCATTTACCTGTTGTTCTAGTTATTTTCTCCACTGCTGTGACAAAATACTCTGACCAATGCCAACTTGGGAAGGAAAGAGTTTATTAGGCTTACATCTCCTGGGTCACAGTTCATCAGGGAGTCCAAAGGAGGAACTCAGGGCAGGAACCTGGAGGCAGGAGCTGGAGCACAGGCCACAGAGGAATGCTACTTACTGGCTTGCCTTCTTGGCCCCTGCTCAGTCTGCTTTCTTATGCAACACAGGCCCACCTGCCCAGGGGTGGCTCTACCCACAGTGGGCTGGGCCCTCCCACATCCCTTGGGTATAGTTGTTTCTTTCTTCTGCTCTTTGCATTGCTTCAAGAATTCTCTGAAGGGCTTGGTTTGTGGACATGAACACTTTAAGCCTATTTATGTTGTGGAAGAATTTTCTTTCCCTTCCAGCTATAGTAGACATTTTTGTTGGCTAAAGTATTCTGGATTGGCATCTGTGGTCCTTTAGAATTGGGAATACTTTAGTCCAGGCTCTTCTGGCTTTCATAGTTTTCACTGAAAAGTCTGCTGTAATTATAATAGTTTTTCCTTTAAATGTGACTTGTTTTTCTTTTGCACTTTCAGTATTCTCTTTTTGTTCTGTACATTTAGTGTTTTTACTATGATATGCCATGAGGAGTTTCTTTTCTGGTCATGTCTATATGGTGTTCTATGTGCTTCTTATATTTGTATGGGCATGTCTTTCTTAATAATTGGGAAATTTTCTTCTACAATCCTGTTGACGATCTGGTCCATACCATTATCCTGAGATTCCTTCTCCTCTATGCCTTTGATACATAAATTTGGTCTTTTCATGGTGTCGCACACTTCCTGCATATTCCATTCCTGTGTTTTCTTAAATTTCTCATAATATTTGCTTGAGTGGCCCAATTTCTCAATTTTATCCTCAAGTCTTGATATCCTGTTTTCCACTTCATTCATTCTATTGCTGAGACTTTCTCCTATCATTTCTAATTGGCTTTTTGACTGTTTCACTTCATTATTTCTAACTTTTTTGTGAATTCTCTCAGAAGTTTATTTCAATCTTCTCTCAGTTCTTTGATTTCTTTGGTTCTTTAAATTCACTGAATTCTTTTGTCTTCTTTCTAATTGTTCTTTTGAGTTCTGTGTCCTGGGTTATCTCTAGGGGGTTCTCGTGGTACTCCTCTATAGGACTGTGGTACTTGGTGGGACTTATTATTTGGGTTTTTCATGTTATTATGTTTTTGTTGTGACTTTGATGTGTGGATTTCTTTTGTTGTTTCTGATTCTTGTATGAGACTCAAGCCTTCCTTTGTTGAGTTTAGGTCTGTTTCTGTTTGTATACTTGATGTGTCTTTATTGTTTTCTTACTGGGTATGAAAAGCTGGTTGGTCTGTGCTTCAGGTTCTCTCTTTTGATTTTATATTGGAGAGGTCTGATGGCTTTAGTCAAGCTGCTCAGAAGTTCCCACAGAGGCCCAAGTCAGATGAGGATCAGATGCTCTCAGGCTTCCTCCTAAGGTCTGGGTCCCTCTGGTCAGCAGGCACAGTACAATTTGGGAGGCTTGCTAGGTAGAAGTAGGATTCAGACAATCTCAGACAGTCCGGGAAGAAGGCTGGTCTCAGGGATCCTAGGCAGGTTGGGGGTGGGGACAGCCAGGGAAGAAGGCTGGTCTCAGGTGTGCAAGGGCAACTTGGGGGTGGGGGCAGGCTGTGAAGCCTGTAGGGGTTGGTATGGGTGCAAAAGATCAGGAAGCAGTAGGGGGATTTTGGTCAAAAGGGTAGTCCGGAGGTCTGGGGTGCCACGAGAAAAAGTGGGCCTGCACCCAGGAGTAGGAGAATGGGATGTTGGGGCTGGGAGATTGAATCAGGTTGTAGGAGTCAAGGTGCAGTGGAAGGGGTCAAACTTAGCAGGGAAGAAGGCTGTCTCAGGAATCCTATGCAGGTTGGGGGTGGGGACAGCCAGGGAAGAAGGCTGGTCTCAGGTGTGCAAAGGAAGTTGGGGGTTGGTAGAGGCTGTGAAGTCTCTAGGAAACTAGACTGAAGAATTGGCTTGTTCTGGGTGCAAAGGATCAGGATACAGTGGTTAGATGTGGGCCAAGAGGGTGGTCCCAAGAGGGAGTCCAAGAGGGTGCCAGGAGCGAAGTGGGCCTGTGCCCACAACTAGAAGGAGACCAGGATGTCTAGTAACTACGTTTGATAGAATGGGCAGAAAGGGGCTCTCAGTGTACTAAAGAAGGAAAGTTAGCTGAAGACAGAATGATCAGAGCAAAGCCTTGAAGCATAGCCCAGAGGTTCATTGTTGCATTGGTCCAAAAAGGTGAGGCCGAACTCCATGAGTTCCATGACACGGGGAGTTTATTTTTACTCTAAGTACAGTGGGACAGCAACAAAAGCATTTAAACTGAGGAGTGTCCTGATCTGATTTACACGTTAAAGACATTATTCTAGCTGCTTTGTGTTATGCAGAGGGATCCCTTATGGAGGTTAAGAACAAAGCAGGTTAAGGAATGAAGTTTATTAGAGAAGCGCTGCAACCTTTAAAGTATGGAGAAACCAGTTTTACTTCCTTGAGCCCAGGTAAGAAGTTGCAGAGGCAACCCTGGTGAGGTTTTCTGTGGAGTGAAGCAGACTCATGCTGCAGATGCAGGAAGCATGTGGGGTGGAATGAGAAGGGATACCTTTGTGAAGGTGAGAGATATTTAACCAGTGTCACCCTTGCATATTGTTAATTCTGGGAGAACTACAGAGATGACAGGAGAAAGAAATGCATAAATGCTCAGATCTTTCTCCTCCACGTGCCACTTTCTTTCCTCTTCTCCCTCCCCCTGCAAAGCCAAACCTCTTTCCTCTGGGAGTCTGGCATCAGCCCAAATCTTTTGTATAAGCTTGTTCAGCTTGTTATCTCTCCCAGGAATGTTAAGCCTATTTCATTTACTGTCAGATAAAAGACTTCCTTTTGAAGCAAATTCCTAGCATGTGAGGAGGAAGGTTTATACTAAGGAACTAGGAGGGAAGGACTCCTCCAAAACCACATTTTCCAGAGGCATTGGTTTCCAAAGTGCAGGTGCCTTTCTTTCTAGGTTTCAGCTTCTGTCGATGCTTAAGCACAACACTCACTTCAAAGGGGATAGGGATAGCTTATTCTTGAGGAAAATATGCGTGACCATGGCCCAAGAACACAGATTCAGGTTACCCCAAGTTCCATGCTCCAATGTGGAAGTAGTTTCATGAAGTTTTTATAGTTGTAGAGCAAAGAAAGTCATTAATTAAGGCACTTTTTACATACATTGGTGAAAACATTAAACAGGTGGTTAAAGCAAAAGAGAAATCTTAGCTACAGGCCTCTGATGCTAGCTAAAGACATTCAGCTTTTGCTTGCTGGAAGCCAATGATCCGATAAGTTAATACATTCCAGTGTTTTTTATCTGTTAGTCATAAGATACTAAGCCAGACACAAAGGTGGGCAAAAAAATGACTGCTTAGAGGGCTAAAGATAGCTGAAGATAAATTGTAATTAGGTGCTGGACCCACAACATTCCAAACTCTCCACAGTCACTGAAATTCGTATCCATTGATCAGCCTTGCAGAAGGTTCAATTTGAAGATGTACACTTTTTCTGGGAACTCTTCTTATGTTGCCCAAACTCTATTCCAGTCCTCCATTCAAAGGCCCTGTTTTCACCTTTTACCTCCTTCCCGAGTCTGCAGGGAGTGACTAGTAAGAGAACAATCAGAAAATTTTGAGATTCACAGTCTTCTGAGCCAAGATTATTCAAGTGAAATGCTTGTTTAGAATTTGTCTTCCTCTACTGCTCAGAACAAAACTGGCTATATGCTAGAAATATAAAGTAGGGCATTGATTTCCCTTGCTGTTTACATCTTCCTCCTACCCAACCATCAGGTCCATTGCATTTCACTGCCTCCCACCTCTGAGCTATCACCTCCTCTGTGCAGCTGTCCCTTCCCTTCTCATCCCTTTTAACCCCAAACTTACACCAAAAGATTTGGGAGACAAATGCTTGATACCAAGGACTATTAAAGTGGAAGAACCCAGAAGTAAATTCTCTTGCTTTATTTTATTTTTTTAAGCTTATCGCTTATCAGTGAGTGGAATGGAGAAGGACAGAGTGAGTTCAGCACAATGGACAGGGCCAGGGTCCTGGTAGAATGCTTCTGAAGCTGCTCCTCTCCCTTCTTCATCTCTATGGTGGCAGTTTTAGTCTTGTCTTTCTCAGGTCAAGCTCCATTCACAACCGACAGCTCTGATATAACTGTTTCTTGAATATGACTGTGTCCATGTTACTTCGTCAGAGACCTTCCCTACATCCATCCTAAACAATACCTTTGTCAGTCTCCTTCATCTTGTTTCTCTTCAGTATAGTACATATCAACTCCAGATGTCTCATTGATTGATTTATTTCCTACCTCTACTGGAACATAGATTTGTTGTTGTTGCTGTTGTTCACTGTTTTTAACTTAATGCTCAGAATAGTATCTATACATAGTAGATGCTGAAAAATATTTGTTGAATAAATATATTTTTTAAAGTTTTGGTTTTATTGATGAGAAAATAATCCCCTATGGATTGTTTATGTCTTCTTAATGGTTAGGAAGCAAGGCCATGGAAGAATAAAGAGGAGGGGGGTGGCTGTAACAAGGGTTGGGGGAGGGAGTTGTACATTTTTCTACTGTGGATGAGAACACCAAAGTCCCCTTAAAAGTTGGAATCATAAATTTGAAATGTAAACAGGTAACATGGTGGCACAATTTTTCCAGTCGGACACACAAATGGAATAAGTGAGGTTTAATTGGATAAGAATTTTGCCTGGAAATTACAAGAAAATGATAGAAGGGTAGAGGAGCTAGGAGTTTGTGGGTCATGCTCATACTAATGGACCATGATCTACAAGTGAAGCAAGGGGAGACAGAAGGCAGGAATCACTGCACACTCTTTGACACCACGATTTTGGTGGTGATTCAGTTGATGATAATGGTAAGGTTTGAGATGTGACCATCAGAGTAAGAGATGGGGGAAATGGAATAAATGTTAAGGGAATTGATAGACAAGAAGTTGGATGGTCATCATAGTCTAAATAATAAGAATGATGACAGCAGAAGTTGAAACAGAGATATTGTATTAGCTACTTTTCTGTTGCTGTGATAGAGCATCATGACCAAGGCAACCTATACAAAGAAGAGTTTATTTTGGCTTACGGTTTCAGAGGGAGAATTCATAATGCCAGGGAGTCATGGCAGTGAATAGAAGGCAGGGCAGCAGGAACTGAAAAATGAGAGCTTGCACCTCAACAGCAAACACAAGCAGAGAGAGTGGCTGGAAGTGGGGCAAGGCTGTGAACTCTCAAAGCCTGCCCCTAGTGACACTTTCTCCAGCAAGGCTCCACCCCTAGAGGTTCCATGACTTCCCAATCAGCACCACCAACTGGGAACCAAGTGCTCAAATACATGAGCCTCTGGGGGACATCTCTCATTCAAACTGCCACACACATATATATGCTAAAACTCTTCAGAATAGAAGTGCGTGACAGAGATGAGAAGATGACTACAAGAAGTTAAAGTTCCATGCTGATAATGATTTGGATGTAGCAGTAAGAAGCAAGGACTGTTCAGCTTCTGGGACCTGTGGAATGCTTCCTATTGGGTCAAAAAATAGGTCAGTTATTGAGCCTATGACAAAAGTGAGGCAGTCATAAGTTGCCCATATTTTGTTCAGCTGAGAAGATAAAGGGAATAGCCACACCTGGTTAGAATTCTGTAGTTATTGGGGCTACCAACTTCATGTAAGAAATCCTCCATGTTTGTATGCATCCCACATTTGATTTTTACATGTTCAAACAGCAGTTCTTAGCTTTCAAATCCATGTAGACTAGAACTGTCATTCTTGAATTTAGCAAAACTCCAGTTGTCAAGTCTTTTTGCCAAGCATGTGAGCATCAGCATATGCCCATCGAGTGTCAGGAAACAGGATGCTAAATTAAGCAGAACCTATACAGAAGGGACTCATTCTGAGAGTGTAAAGACATTTGTTGTGTATCTATTAAAAATTTACATCCTGAGTGTTTTCATAAAGCATCTGAGGAGCACAGTTCTGTACTTTGCGTCAGTCTCTGAAAATTATTCAAACTGAAGATGTGGCAAGGAAGGCAGAGAAAGAGTACAGAAACACACATCGTCTCCTTTCCTGTGAGGGTAATTAAACAAAACTGGTTTGTGTGGAAGCAGGGGTTGTCTGGGGAACTTTGTGGGGATTTTATTGGGCAGGGTAGCACCATCATGCCAGACCTGTGTTGTTGTTGTTGGTAGTGGTGGTTGTGATGTCTGTGTGTGTGTGTGTGTGTGTATACACAAATGTGAGTGTGGGTATCCTTGGAGTCCAGAAGAGGGTGTTAGAATCCCTGAAGCTAAAGTTCCAGGTGATTGTGAGATGCCTGACCTAAGAAGTAGGAATTGAAATTGGGTTTTTTGCAAGAGCAGCATGTGCTCTTAACTCTGAGTCATCTTTCCAGACCCAAGAAGCTTTAATACAAGCTAAATTGATAACAGTGGGATCACATTCATGCTTTCTAATGTGTGGTATTTTATTGCAGATCAGAAATCTTGAGTTCCATGAAGTTTTGAAACTGTCCATATTTCTTTTATTAAGGTGTTTTGCTAGTTTTCCCCTGCATACAAACTTCAAAAAATATATTTTATATTGAAAGAATAACAAAATCTATTCATATTGGCTATATCAACAGTTAAAAGGATGATTGAAGATACTCCTTTGAATACTTGTAGTTTAAGAAGAGGACCTGAAAAGAGATCTACATACAGAAAAGCCTGATGCCCAAACCATTTGAGGAGTATCCACTTCATGTTGACAATTACAGAAATGACACAAAGAATGGGGGTCAGAGGTCTGTTTTCTCCTTTTAGTGTGTGGGTCCCAGGGATTGAACTCAGGTCATCAGGGTTGGAGGCAAGTGCTCTTACCTACTGAGCCATTTCATCTGCCCCAATCTTACCGCTTCTGAATATTTCTGAAATGTATATAATTTAACAATCAAATGCTTTTAAAAGCTATCGTAATATGGACTATATAATGTATAAAATAGTAAAAGACGTGTCCAAAACGTGTTTGCATTAGAAAAAAACAGTATAAAAATGTAAGAATAGGGGGATTTGAATTATTCTACATCAATCAGAAATAGCTTCTTCGCCTCCGTGGCTTCAGCGCTTAAGATAGTGGCAGTTACTGGCAAATAACACATGTGCAATAAAGAACTATGTAGCCTAATTTTTCCCTTTATCGCCTTCCTTCCCTGGGATCCTGCATGCAGTTTCCTAAACTAACCCCTCCACTCAATTTCATATATATATATATTATATATATATACACACACACATATATTCATATGTAAATGCCTATAGTGTCAAATTTGTGTCCAAAATTGTCCTTCGGTGTGAATCCATTCACTGGACCCCAGTTAACATACCAAAACTCACACCCTTAAAAGAGACTGACTCTCTTTCCCAGCAGACATTGGTTTCCAGTAGTTCCTAAGGTAGGGTTGGGGTTTCTTATCTACTTTCCCATGTTTATGCTGGGATTTTTGTCTGGCTTGAGCTTATGTGGGGCTTGCACATGCTGGCACATGGTTGTGAGTTCATATGAGTAGCTCCCAAGCTGTCTGGAAAACTGTTTTCTTGTGGTCATCCACCACCTCTGGTTCTTACAGTCCTTCGGCTACCTCTTCTTGGTTCTTACAGTCTTTCTTCTCTTATTCTCTGCATGATGACCAGTTGTGGGTTTCTCTGTTAATCACCATTTACTGCATAAGGAAACTTCTCTGATGAGAGTTGAAAGATATATAAATCTATGTGTATAAAAATAAATCCTTAGGAGTCACTTTAATACTATATTTAGAAGAATAATAGTATTAGGCTCTCTCTTACGGCCTGTGGACTATCTACAACAACCTCTGCAGGAACTGAAATGGGAAGGTAAAGAAAGAGCTTTTTGGAGGAAATCTGCTAGTGTCATCTTCGTGTTATGACAGTGTATCATGTGTCCACTCTAACATCATTCTTCATTTGATGTTAAGAATGATATCATTTTTAATGGATGATAATGTCAAAAGTCTTTTATAGTGAGTCTAGTATTTAAATAATAGCAATATTTCAACTCAGAAAAATGGTCTTCCACTGAACAATGGACCTTTTAATTTTTTTTTTACTTATTTTTATTTTATGTGTGCTTGCCTGACTGCATGTATGTGTACCACTTGAGTGCCTGGTGCATGCAGAGGTCAGAAGAGGGTATCAGACCACTGGTGCTAGAGTTACAGATGGTTGTGAGCCACCATGTGGGTGCTGGGAACTGTACCTAGGTCCTCTGCAAGAGCAGCAAGTGCTCTTAACTGCTGAGCCATTTCTCCAGCCTCCAGCAGAGCTTTTAAAACAAAACACATACTTCCTTCATCATCTTCTGATGGCATTATACAGACGAGTCTTATCCCCAAGATTAAATTGTAATCTCTTCCTGAAAGACCTTATTTTGCTTGCTTTTTTGTATGCCCTACACTGTATAATATGAAGCTAAGCACACAAAACTTAGATGCTAGGTATTGATTATTCATACAGTAAAGAATCAATGTGGAGACCCTTGAGTCTCCAGTTGTATGGAAAGTTTTTGAAAGAGATCATATTTTTTTCATCTTCGAAGTCTTGAGAATATAAGGAGAGCTGTGGATTTTCTACTTTTCCATATAGTATTTTAGGAACTGGCTTCTCCAAATTTCAACTTCAACCTTTCCTATTAGCTGGAGTCATCATTTCCCTACTTTGCTTTACTTCCCTTCCATGTATGTCACTAGTAGCTTCAAACCAAGTGACAAAATGACAAGCTAGAAGCAGAGAACGAGATGATAGCAGAACTTCAGGTACAAACACTGCCCAGAGCTCATTCAGCAGCAAAGCAATTGCCATGAATTACTTTTTCAACATGGATTCATAAGAGTTTCTAGGAAAAACATCTTAAATTACTATTTTGTAGAGACTGTATTACTGGTACATAATCACAATCTGAATATTAAACATACTAATGGCAATGATTATCATAAATTATAAGTATTAATTAATGATTTCTTAATTAGCCAGGGACCTGGAAGAAAGGAGAGAAAGTAGAATTTCAGGATTTTAGGTCAACGAACAAGGAAAGAAACAAATAACGTAAAACAAAAATTAGCACAGGCAGTTTCAGTATCTTTCAACAGAGTTTTCAGGAGGATGAAGCCCTGCCCCACATCCCATTTCAGCTCTCTCAAAGCCACAGTGAGTGGAGAGGGCTCCTCCCCCATGCTGTTCTTGCAATAGTCACATGTCTTTAACATTCAGACACAGGCATTAAAAACAAGCAAGCAACGAGAAAACTGCTTAGACTGGCATAAAGGGTCGCTCTTCCTGTGAACTGTGACACTGAGAAATAGGGTCTCAGAGTTTCCATGGTCACATTTCCTGCCATTTGAAAAGAAGAGACAGACCCAAATGTGGAGAGGGCAATATTTGAGTCTGAGCCTCTGAATATGGCTGTCTATAGACAGATCTATTCTGACTTCCCAGTTACATGTCCTAAAACACTTTCATCTATATTGTAGGTAAGCTTGGGCTAGGCATCGGTTCCTTGCAACTGAATTTTGTTCAGTACATAGTCTGCTACAGTAGGCAAAGTTGCAGTAATTCAGTCTGAGGGAGACTGGTGATGCAGCTTCCATATTTTTTTTAGCTATAGAGCACTAGATGGTTATATCAAGATGTGTGTCTTTTCTTTTCCCCTCACAGTGAAAGCCGCAGAGCCTAACACTGTGATGTACAGTCATTTTATTAGATTGTGTTTCTTACCAGCCTGGTTTTTTCCATTCACAATAAATCCTTCCTCTTGTGTAATGGTCTGTATTAGCTGTCGGTTATGAAGACAAACAGATCATATCTTCCCTCTTTTCTCTAGACATAATTTATAGCTGATGCATTGATTTTAAGTGAGATAGCCATACAAATTTTAATGTGTACTGAGTTGCATAGACTGCCATCAATCCAACATAAGCAGAATACATTTTTGTTTTGAATTCATTTTAATAGCCTAATTTTCTTTGTCATGGAAATGCAAAAACATTCTGAGCTTCCTAATTGATTCCACGAATGACCAAACTTTTAATGGCTACGAGGCTTTATCTTAAATATATAGTTATTTAATATTTTATTACATGTGGTGTGAAATAGACTTAAAATTCCTGACTGAAATGAGAATCCTCTTTTTTGTTTATTGTGAAAATATTGAGCTTCATTATGCAGATCATTGAGTTCTGCTCAAATTCACCCCCATTAGCCTCTTTTGTCTTCCCTCCGTCTCCTACTGGTCCCCTTCTTTTTCTCAAATATAGTCCCCCTTCTGCTTTCCTGTGTGTGTGTGTGTGTGTGTGTGTGTGTGTGTGTGTGTGTGTGTGTGTGTGTAGATTCTGTATATGAGAGAAAGCACGTTTTTCTCTCTGAATCTGCCTTATTTCACTTAAGGCAGATGATCTTCAGATCAGGATGAAAGTTCTCTTTCAAAAAAATTTTTTAATAATTTTTATTTTATATGTATGCTTGTATTGCCTGCATGTGTATAAGCGCACCTGTGTTGTGCAATGCCCACAGAAGACAGGAGAGGGTGTTGGATCCCCTGGAATTGTAGTTATAGATGGTTGTTAGCTACCCTGTGGGTCCTGGAATTCGAACCTGGGTCTTCTGCAAGAAAATCCAGTTCTCTTAACTGCTGAACCATCTCTCCAGCCCCAGGATGAAAATTCTTTAACATTTCCTTATAAGCATTTTTCCTTCTCCTGAAAACTAAGGTGTTTGCAAACCATGACTAATCTCTTTAAACAAAGTACTATAAGGTTGGAAAAAATTATGTTTGCCAAGGAAAACTATAAATATGCTATATTATATACATATTATACATTGCAACTAAGAAGAATGGCATAAAGTCTGTTAAATTCCTCTCAGTATTCCTTCTTAATTTTCAAAGAACAAATCATTGTTGGTTAATGACTTCATTAGGGAATAAAAATTTGTTGGATGGATACCATCTTCATACTAAGAGTCCTGATGGGTTATGAACATTGAAATGGAGTTGGATTTCTCCTCAAGCCACCCACCCTTTCTTTTTCTGAAGAATAACTGAGAGATCATTCTTCTTTTTTAAATATTTTATTTATTATTTTTATTTTATGTGTATGAGTGTATTGCCTGCACATCGGTAAGTGCACCCGTGTCCTGCAATACCCAGGGAGGACAGAAGAGGCCATCACATACCCTGGAACTAGAGTTACAGACAGTTGTTAGCTGCCATGTGGGTGCTGGGATTCGAACCCAGGTCTTCTGCAAGAACAACCAGTGTTCTTAACTGCTGAACCATCTCTGCAGCCCCGAGACCATTTTTTATTGAAGCAGTCTCTTGAATATGTCCACAGTTGTGTTGTGAATTGCTCATAAATGTTTTCACTTACCTGTAAAGCCATGTGTACTCTCATTGATGGAGGGACAGTATAGCTCAGATGACAGAAACCATAATAAGAGCATAAATATCAATGAGACATCGATGATTTGTAGAAGGGAGATAAACATGTGTGTTCAGGTGTGTGCACACATGTGTGTATGTGTGAGTGGAGTCCAGAGGACAATTTGGGGTGCTGTTCCTCAGGTATCTTCCTCCTCTTTGTTGTTGAAACAAGGTCTCTCACTGACCTGGAACCTCCCAAGTAAGCTAGGCTGGATATCCAGCAAGACCCAGCCATTCACACCTGTCTCTGCATCCCTAAAGTTGGGATTCTAAGTGTGCATCACTGAGTATACTTAAACTTTTCTGCCTGAAAATGACTTTTAGAGACCCGAGATTCCCATTCGTTGTGATTAAGAGTCAATCCTAGGCATGGAGAAGGGGAATGTCTCTAATGTTGAAGATATTAAACGAAATTGCCACTATTCCAGAGACAGCGTATGGTGAATCTGCTGCCTCTTAATGGCCTCCAATAGCAGCTGAATCTGGCTTATAAGAGAAAAAGAGGAAACTTACTGGCTCATACAATTAGTTCATAGAAGAAATTAATGTACACATAACAATCAAGGAAATTAAATGGCATCAACATTTCTTTCTCCTCTCTATATCTCAGTAAGTTTTAAAAAACTAATTTATTATTTTTGTTTTATGTGTATGAGTGTATTGCTTGCATATATGTAAGTGCACCCATGTCATGCAATGCATGGTTAACAGTTATAGTGAGACTGAGTGAGAGGTCCATAAATGAAAGCAGAAGAAAGCTTAGGGAGAGGTCGTGTTGAACTTCTGCATTAGTGATAATGGTGATGATTTTTTTCTATTGGAAAGGGGACAGAGGGCATAAAAAAGTCTTGAAAGTTGTTCCCTATTAGTGACTAGATCCAGTTTACTTCTGAAACATAGAGGTAGGACATTGGGTTGACAAAGGGAAGAAGGAGATACGAAAAGAGCCTAGTATCAGATGGGGCAGCACATGCCTTTTGACTCAGGAGGATTATCAGAAGGATCAAGAGTTGCAGACCACCCTGAGCTACATAATGAGACCATGTATTTGTGGGGGGGCGGGGGACACGTTTCTGGTCATTTTGTTGACTCAAGTGGCTAATGCTATTTCTGATCTCTGCTACAATGGGAACTTTTCTAAGGTAGGAGTCCTTCTGTTTATGTATTTTATTTTGCCTTTTAGGTGGACAAGAAAATTGTAAGAACTGAGATAGGAGTTCTACTTCGCCTCTCACATCCGAACATTGTAAGTGTTTTTTTAAGCTTGCTATTTCAAATAGCTTCTCAGTGAGAAGGGGGTCCTTCCTCTCTGGTAGCAACCTGGCCTCATCCGTGGCCTGACCTCATGACTTTTTCAGTCCTTTGGCCGAATAAACTGTACAGAACGGTTCAGTCAGTTTCAGAATGGATGGATTAGCAATACATACCATGCCTCTTTTCATGCATAAAAGGAGAAAGATTGAAGAATTTTGTTTTGCTCTAATGAAACAGCAGCTCCCTCCCTCTTTTGTGCCTACCTTATTAATATGCTATTGTCATAAAAAGCTCATAAAGAAAATACATTGCTTCCTAAAGTCATTTCAGTCTTTGAGAGAGTATCTGCTTCAGAAACAATGTGAAGATGCAAATAAAGGCTATGAATGGGAGAAATAAATGTCCCCAAAACCTCTGCTGTAGGCTGTGTCCAGACAACGCTGCTGTGTCCAGACAACACTGCTGACGAAAATGCCTAGTGAAAAGCCTTTTAGAATCAATGAAGTGAAAAAGAACAAAATCATTTCCAGAGCAATAACTTGATTTTTTTGAATTAAACCATATACTTAAAAAACTATTTTAACCTATTTTTCTCAGAAAGCTGTGCTATCTGTGGGATGAACAAAAACACTTAGGCTCAAGGCAATGTGTACACAACCTGACATATGAGTTAAAGATGCATTTACCTATAAATCAGCAAATACTTTCTTACAAGGAAAAAGAAGGCAGGATTTTATAACACTGTTCAGGGACTTGGTATTGCCACCTCGGATTCAAGCTTCAAGTATCCTGGTCCTGTCATCTTCTCATCCTTGGTACATTGACTTCCAACCTTGTGCTTTTGCTTCACAGCCTTAAAATGACAGCTCTGCATTTTTCCAAATCCTCAGGTTGAAATTCAAGGAAGAAATTGGAAAGATCTCACCACCAGAGTCAGATGAGAAAAGCTGTCTCAGAAATAGCTGCAGCAGAATTCTCTTCAAATTTAACTGGCCAGAGTGAACTAGAAAATTTCCCTTAACTACATTGAGGCTGGTGATCAGAGAACAGCATTGTTATAAGTGACTGAGACCATTTGTCATCCACAATGTGGGGCCAGGCAGCTTGCCTGAACTGAAGCAGAGTTCTCTTTCACTGAAGTGGGGGAAGGGCTTTGAGTGATCGTTACCAAGATTCTTATACTCAATTACTGCTTTCAGGTCATCCTTTCCTCTTCTTTCTAAGGAAGTCAGTGTGGCAATTTGCACACATGTAGATCAGAGCTGACTCCTATATTCTCATATGTCTTCAGACATCTGAGACGTATTTGGATGAAATTTCTGAACTTGATGAAACCCTGATGTGGTCAATCAAATCTCTACTACCTCTCATTCCAAGGAACCTGCACAACCCAGTGACTCTTTTATTTTATTTTTACTTTTCTTATTGAACTTTTAAAATTGCATACAACATTTCCCATTCAAATTCAGACCTCCTTCCCCATTCATGCAAACCCTATGCACTCTGCCATACATGCTGAGTCTCATTCATTCAGGTGTTTGTACCCAAATGTCCTTCAGTATAAATGCGTCCACCGGAGTCTAGTCAGTGCATCCAGTGGTTGTATGTAAGTCATACTCTCCCTCACCCAGCAGCAATCAGTCCTAAATAATTCTCAGTCTAGTCCTAACCCCCCACCTATTTCTCACCTCCCATTTTGGCCCTTGTTTCATTGAGCTGACGTGGGTCCCACATTCTGTGCCACCACTGCCACAGGTTCACATGAGCAAGCCTCCAGTGGCCTGGAACCCTCGACCTCCTTATGTTCATGACCAGCCCTGGCTCTTACAATCTTTCTGCTTCCTCTTGCACAATGGTCCTTGAGCCGTGGGTGGGTGAGGTTCCATATGGGAGTCCTACCCTACACCCTGTACTCTCTTATTCTCTGAAACTTGGCCAGTTGTGGCCTTCTGTGTGCATCGCACTCTGATGTAAATGGAAGCCTCACTGGTGCGAGTAGCTGGGTGCATTAGTGCTCTCTCTACCCCATATTCCACTATATTCCATGAGCCTTGGTTGTAGAGATTCAACTGCAGATGTGTCACCTAGTACTGGGCATCTCCCAGGTGTATGTTCTCTGTCCCTGACCAAATGTGTAACTCTGCAGTAGCCTCCATCTGTTGCAAAAAGAAACTTCTTTGATGAGTGTTGTATGTCATGTTTGTCACTTTAAAGGAGGTCTCTGCTATCTGGCACTGCATTCCCTACCAAGTAGCTCCCAAGTATATATATATATGTATTAATGTTCACACTCTATAGGCATTTCTCATAGCATTTCTAGGGTATCACTTTTCCCTCTAGGTTTCCTAGCTCCCAGAGATTCATTCATTTCTATGCTTTTTTTTTTTTTTTGGTCTTTTTGAGACAGGGTCTCTCTGTAACCCCAGCTGTCCTGGAACTCGCTAGACCAGGGTGGCCTTGAACTCTACTCTTTTTATTAAGTTTTAAAAAGATTTATTGAGAATTTCATACATGCATATAAGGTGTTTTGATCAAATCCATGCCCACTCCCTCCCCTCCAACTCCTCCTATATTTCCTCATTACTTTTTCCTGAACAACTTCATGTATTGTTTCTTTTTATGTGGGGCTTTTTGCTACTCTAATATTCTTGCCTCTGAAGAGGTAACCCTAAAATCTTTTAGGGATTAGATAAGAGCTCCCAAATATTTTTGACAGTTTTGGCCTTTGGAACAGAGTATGTTACTAAAAGGCCCAAGGACATTTTGATTTTTAGCCAAGAAACTGGCTACTTTTCTTTGGGGTCTTTTTACCCTAACTGCCTAGCCAATTCCTACCTCTTATTCTTATCACACCATACCCTGAAGAGGTTACCCAAATTGCCAATAGGGAATAGGGACGCTGACCACTCTGGCTTCTTCCATGCTGAACAGGGATGCAGGGTGAGGCAATTGGGGTACCCCTTCAGTGGGTCTATCTAAAAGACTCCCAAATTGCATAGCTTTTAACTGTAGGGAGAAAAGAAAGTCCTTTACTGGTGCCTAGGAGATGTGAAGGAGAAGTAAAGGCAAGAGTAGTTAGCATTACAAGTTCTAGACAGGGAACCAGAAAAAAGTCAGAACAGGGCAAATTTCAAATGTTCATATGAGAGTACATTGGAATTTCTTGATTACAGCTTCCGAAAGCATCCCTCCATTAGGTTCCTCCTCATTTTCCTTCTGTTTTCCAAGGCTGGACTCGAGAGTGATAGATTCAGGATTTGTTTTCAGGCACTTTGATAGCTCTTGGAGTGGCTAGAATCAGAGTCAGTTCCCTCACAAAGGCTTCTAGATAGGGAGAGAAAACAATTTATCCATCATTTTAGAACAACAGTGGGTTGTCTCCCTTTGCTACAGGTGAGCACTACAGTACTTCAGACCAAGATTTGAAGTCTTACATCTGAGCAGCACTTTGTGATTAGAAACAAAATCCTCAATGAAAAATAACTGTCTAAATAACATTTTATATGTACTTAAGTCTAATGTCTGGGAAACAACCCAGTGACTCTTTAAGTGCTGCAGTGTGCCTTCACATACAGACTGTATTTAACTCAGCCTGTCCTGCCTCAAACCCTAATTCCAAATCCCTTGTTTCCAGGAGAAAGCGCTACTCATCTCTAGTAGCCACATTGTTTTCAAATGGTTTTGTAAATTTGGGTCTTGTTTTTGATTCTAGAAAAAAAATAGAAAAATTGCAGTATTTTTGGTAAAATTTAAGAAGTGTTTTCAAGGAAGTTATTTTTCAACTTTCAAAAGGAAAAAATTACAAAATTAATAGGACCTTTGAAAAAGTAAAGTAACTAACAAAAGCCACAACCCAAAAAGAGACTGGCAAGTATGTACCTAATGCTAGAATGAGGAACATTCACTGACCTGATGGATAAGTTATTAATTCAGTGTTGCTTTATCCATAATTTTAGGCATTTTCAAGAAAGATGAAAATCAGCAACTTGTGATGTTCACTTTTTTGTACATATTTCCCCCCAGATAAAACTTAAGGAAATATTTGAAACTCCAACAGAAATCAGTCTGGTTCTGGAACTCGTCACAGGAGGAGAACTGTTTGACAGGTGAGTTGTACCTATACATCTAAATTGCAGAAGTGTTTGCTTTGGATCACCAGAAAATCAAAGGGAAAATTTCTTGAAAATTTTATAACAAAAGGGTTATGATATTTGACTTATTTTCTTAAAAATCAATTATGAGGGAGTTGGAGAGATGGCTCAGTGGGTAAGAACACTGACTGTTCTTGCTGAAGACCTGGGTTCGAATCCCAGCCCCCACATGGCAGCTAACAACTGTCTATAACTCCAATTCCAGGGGATCTGACAGCCTCTTCTGTCTTCTGCAGGCATTGCACTACATGGATGGACTTACCTACATGCAGGCATAACACTCATACACATAAAATAAAAATAATAAATTCAATATTTTTAAAAATACCAACTATGAGAAGAATGTTGAAAAGAAGTAAATAGTATTTGGAATACTTATTAAAAATGAGAAGAACTATAGTACTCACTTCCACAAACATTTATCTTCAATAAAAGTAGAAATCTTAAAATCATTAAACTTGAACTCAATAGTAAGATTTATGAAAATATTTTTCTTTTGCTTTAAATTATTAATTTTTGTATAGTTTGAGACTTTCATCCATGCATATAATGTGCTTTAATTAAATCCAGCTCCCAACTCTCCCCTTGAATTCTCCTATCCCCTCAATACTTTTCCCTCACAACTTCATGTGATTTGTTTCTAAACCCACTGAGTCTACTTAGTGCTGCCTGTGTGGGTGTGGGTGCAGGACCATCTACTGGAGCATGCATAACCTCTACAGGACCACACCCCCCTGCCCCCAAACTGACACTCACTGCACTAGCAGTCATCATTTGTCCATAGCTACTTGGCTGGAGGTGGGACTTCAGCAGTCTTTCCCCATCCATGCTGGGATTTTTGCCGATTTGATCTTATGCATATAGTCACAGCTGCTATGAGTTCATATGTGCAATGTTTCTGTCAAAACTGGCACAGATGCTGCAGATGTACATTACCTGTAGCTGCTATATTCTTTCTGCCCCCTCTTTGTGATGATCTCTGAGTTTTGGAGGATGAGGATGTGACATAGATATGCCATTCAGAGCTGAGCACTCCACAGTCTCCTGTTCTCTGCATGTTGACAAGTCAGGGGTCCATGTACTAATTACATCTACTACAAAAAGAAGTTGGGTTGAGAGACGCACTAATCTATGGAAATAAAGTAAGAAATTAAGGGGAAGTTTATTAGTATGTCCATTTAGTAGAATAATAATAAAGTTATCGCCTGTGACTTAGCCATGTATGGGTTTTTGGCACAGTTATTTGTACTAGGCGTGAGTTCCTTCTTGAGACGTGGGAACACAAATCTCATCAGAAAGTGATACGCAACTCTCACAACATCCATGCCATGCCACTATTGCACTAGTGGGAAAATCTTGCCAGACCAGTCATCATTGTAGCTCACAGAGTTCAAAGCTGCGTAAGACTACTGATTGCATTCTTTTTTTAAAATAAATAATCTTTTGAGAAATTCATACATTTAGTAGCATATAGGTTTTTAAAATATTCCCTTAAGGGCTGGAGAGAAAGAACACTGGTTGTTCTTACAGAAGACCTGGGTTTGAATCCCAGCACCCACATGGCAGCTAACAACTGCCATAACTCCAGTCCCAGGGGATCCAACAGCCTCTTCTGACCTCCACGGGCATCGCACAGCACGGGTGCACTTGTATACATGCATACAATACACACATACACATAAAATAAAAACTTTAAAAAACTCCTGCTTTTATGTCGTTGGGTTCTGGGGATTTGTAGAGAATGAAGCTCAGCTTGTGATGTTTCCCCTTTCATTTCTGATTTTGTTGATTTGGATTTGCTCTTTCTTTCTTTTGGTTAACTGGACTAAGGGTCTGCCTATCTTGTTTAGCTTTTCAAAGAACTTGCTCTTAAATTGATTCTTTGTATTGTTTTCTTTGTTTCTATTTCATTAATTTCTGCTCTGATTTTTGTTATTTCTTCTCTTCTGCTGGGTTTAAGTTTCATTTGTTCTTGCCTTTCTAGTGTCTTGAGTTGCAGTGCTAGGTCATTTATTTGGGCTATTTCTAATTTCTTAATGTAGGCACTTAGAGCTATAAACTTCCTTCTTAGGACTGCTTTTAAAGCATCCCAGAGGTTGTGTTTTCTTGTATTGTTCTTTTTGTTAGTTTCCAGGAATTCTTTAATTTCTTTCTTAATTTCTCTTTTGACCCACTCTTTGTTTAGGAGTGTGTTGTTTAATCCCCACGAGTTCGTGTAGTGACCAGGTCTTTGTCCAGTGTTGATTTTCAGCTTTATTGTGGTCTGATAGAATACATGGAATTATTTCAATTTTATTTGTATTTATTGAGGTTTGTTTTGTGGCCCAGTATGTGGCCAATTTGGGAAAAAATTCCATGGGGTGCTGAGTAGAAAGTGTATTCTTTGGTGCTTGGGTGGAATATTCAAAAGATATCTGTTAGGCACATTTGATGTACAGTATCATTTAATTTAGACATCTCTGTTTATTCTTTGTCCAGTTGACCCTGTCTAATGGAGACAGTGGGGTTCTGAAGTCCTCTACTATTACTGAGTTGGGGTTGATCTGCATCTTAAAGTCCTATAGTGTTGTTTTTATGAATTTGGGTGTACCAGAGTTTGGTGCATATATGTTAAGGATTGTAATATCTTCTTGGTTAACTGTTCCTTTGATCAGAATGAAAT
>NW_008357993.1:807892-852555 GCF_000622305.1 Nannospalax galili | reverse complement strand
ATTAGAATTGCAACCCCTGCTTGTTTCTTAGTGCCATTTGCTTAGGTGAGATGGGGTTCTTGCAGACAGCAAAGAGATGGATTTTGTTTCCTAATCCCTCACTTAGCCTGTGTCTTTTGACTGGGGAGTTCAATCCATTGACATTTAAAGTTATTATTGAAAGATGTGTATTGGTTGCTGCCATTTTGATTGCTGTTTGTGTTCTCTGTCTAATTTTGTGTTTCCTTAATTATACCGTTATTTTCTTTCTTTGCCCTGGGGTATAGTTGTTTCTCTCTCCATTCTCTTTATTACTTCAAGTATTCTTTGATGGGCTGGTTTTGTGGACATGTATTCTTTTAGGCTATTTGTGTCGTGGAAGATTTTTCTTTCCCCCTCAGCTATAATAGACATTTTTGCTGGGTAAAGTATTCTTGGCTGCCATCTATCGTCATATAGAACTGGAAATACCTTGATCCAGGCTCTTCTGACTTTATAGTTTGCAGTGATAAGTCGGCTGTAATTCTGATGGGATTTCCTTTGTATGTGACTTGCTGCTGTTTTTCTTTTGCTGCTTTCAGTATTCTCTCTTTGTTCTGTACATTTAGTGTTTTTACTATGATATGTCTTGAGGAGTTTCTTATCTGATCCTGTCTATTTGGTATTCTATGTGCTTCCTATATTTGTATAGGGATGTCTTTCCTTAATTTTGAGAAATTCTCTTCTACAGTCCTGTATAAGATCTGTTCAATACCATTAACCTGAAATTCTTTTCCTTCCTCTATTCCTATCATCTGTAGATTTGGTCTTTTCATGGTGTCCCACATCTCTTGCATATTCCATTCCTGTGTTTTTAGAATTTTCCATACTCTTTGCTTAAGTGGTCCAGTTCTTCAACTTTATCCTCCAGTGTTGATATTCTGTTTTCCATTTCATTCATTCTAGCAGTGAAGCTTTCCCCTCTTGTTTCAAGTTGGCTCACTGAGTTTTGCAGTTCCTTCTTTATTTCTGCCTGAGTTTTTGTCAACGTTTCTATCCCTTTTGTGAATTCATTCAGAATTTTATCCCTATCTTCTTTTAGTTCTTTGATTTGTTTGTTCATGTGTTTTTTAAATTCATTGAATTTCTTGATCATGTTTATGATTGTTCTTTTAAATCCAGTGTTCTGAGTTATTTCTAGGGGATTCTGCCTGTAGAACTCTTCTACAGGATTGGTGGAGTTTGGTGGAGACATAGTGCTTTGGCTTTCCATTTTATTATTCTTTCGTTGTGAATTTGGCATGTGAATTTCATTCGTTGTTTATGATTCTGATATGAGAATTCAGTTGAAGTATGCTTCTCTTTGTATTATCATGGTACATCTGTCCTTTCTTTATTGGTTATCTAAAGCTGGTTGGTATGGGGTTCAGGTTCTCTCAGTTTTAATTTGGGGGGAACTGATGCCTTCAGATCAGCTATTCAGGAGTTGCCACAGAAGCCCAATTCAGGTTCGAGTCAGGTACACTCAGGCTTCCTTCACCATGTGCAGGCAGGATCTGGGCACTCTCAGGCAGTCCCTGTGTTCTCAGCCCCTAGGCCAGAAGGAGGCCAGAGGGAGGCCAGAACTAGGCACTATCAGGTGGTCTGCTGAAATCAGAGCTGACACACCAATGGATGCTACTGATTGCATTCTTTATCAGAAAATTCTTAAAGGAAAATTACATAAAGTTAAGGATATAATAGTGTTCTCTTATGATCCAAAACCTCTTTTTCTTAAAGCTTCAGAACTCTTTTTTTTAATGATTCATTGAGAATTTCATACATTCATATAAGGTGTTTTGATCAAATCCATGCCCACTCCTGCCCCTCCAACTCCTCCCATATCTGCCCATTACTTTTTTTTGATAATTTCATGTACTCTTTCTTCTTCTTTTCTACTTTCATGGGGCTTTTTGCTACTCTAACATTCCCCCCTCTGAAGAGGTAACACCAAAATCTTTTAAGGATTAGATAAAAGCTCCAAAATACTTTTGACATTTTTTCACTTTTAGAATACAGTATGTTGCTAAGAGGCCCAAGGACCTTGTGACTTTTAGCCAAGAAACTGACTACTTTTCTTTGGGGTCTTTTTACCCTAGCTGCCTAGCCAATTCCTACCTCCTATTCTTATCACACTATCCTCTGAAGACGTTACCCAACATGTGGATAGGGAATTAGGACACAGACAGCTCTGGCTTCTTCCCATGATGAACAGGGACACAGGGTGAGACCATTGGATTACCCCTTCAAGGGTGAGGCAATTGGAATACCCCTTCAGTGGGTCTCTCTAAAAGACTACCAAATTGCATAACTTATTTTTTTGTGTGTGTGAAGGAGAAGTAAAGGCAAGAGTAATTAGCATTACAAGTTCTAGACAGGGAACTAAAAAAGTCAGAACAGGGCAATTTTCAAATGTTCATGTAAGAGTCCATTGGATTTTCTTGACAAGGGCTTCCAAAACATCCCTCTATTGGGTTCCTCCTCATTTTTCTTTTGACTGCCAAGGCTGGACTTTAGAGCAATGAATTCTGGATTTTCTTTCAGGTATTTTGATAGCTGCTGGAGTGGTTAAAATCAGTATCAGTTCCCTCTCAAAGGCTTCTAGATAGGGAGAGAAAATAAATTTAGCCATCATTTTAGAACAAAAGTAAGTTGTCTCCCTTAGCTACAGGTGGGACTACAGTATTGCAGACAAAGATTTGAAGTCTTACATCTAAGCAGCACTTTCTGATTATGAACAAAATAACCAATGAGAAATAATTGTCTAAATAACTTTTTATATGGACTTAATCCTAATGTCTGAGAAGTGTAATCCCTTGAACTCTTAAAGAAATATACTGATCACTTACTCTTTGGTTATACTTCCCTTTTGGGTATTTAAGACCATACAGTTTACCCAAATAAATCAATTTATTTTTACATTTAAGGTCGTTTGAGGATCTGTTCCTCAGGGGTCACATGGGCTTGGGGGAGCTCCTGGCTCCTTTCTTTTACCAGTTCCATCTATATGAAGATAAGTGAAAGGTCCTGCTTAACCATGTCTGGCTTCACTTGGAAGCATGGATGAGATGTTTCCTCTGAGTTGACCCTCCTCTTTGTAGACTGGACACTGGTTTAAGTTCACCTCGTGGGGTCTCCATGGCCTCCCTGAACAAGAGGACAGGTGACTCACTGCAGTTACAGGACAATTTGAGAAATGTTCCATAGTCCCCTGGAACTTATTTGACCTTGGAGGGCAAGGAGCAAAAACTGTCCTTTAAGTCTCTCTGACCACATTAGTACAGGCCTCAAACTATAGCTGTTAAACATCGAAGGTTAGTTCCACCAGTCTGGTACTTTTAATTACCATGTGCTATGTAGATAAGGCTTGGGTAAAAAAAACAAATATTCTCAGATAAACCTTGACTAGATATATATTTTGTTCCTTAAACTAGTTGACTAAATTATGTCCTTAGAAACTTTAAGATGATGTATATATTATTTTTGTCTCATCCTTTATATAGCATAAGAAAATTATACAGACATTCACTTGCTTAGGTTTTTTCATTTTTTCTCTTTTGGAAAATATCTCCATTCCCATATCCTTTTAACACCTTTTACATTCTCACTTTCTGTCTTTTTTTTTTTTTTTAATAATTATGAGACATAATAACATTAAAAAATAAAATTTCCATCTGTTGTGAGAATTATTTTCCTGGGGATATAAAGCAATGCTTATTCCCTTTTAAATTCTAGTGTCAAGCCAATGTTTGATTAATGTTTTACTGGGAGTCAATGAATTTCCTGAGCTTACTCTCTGAAATAACTGAGGGGTTGCTAAGGTGTATGTATGACCTGAGGGAATGCACACTGAAAAGCCTTTACCCAGCATGGGTCATGCCTTCTCTTCCTAGCCTTCCCCGGATTGTATATTTAGCTCTCCCCAAATCCAGGAGACCATGTGTGATTAGGGCCAAATTACATACAGTTGGCTGGGAAGAGTGGCTGGATACTCCATTAAGGGTCCAATGACCTGCTTGACCCTCCTTTAATGAATGAGCACAACCATCAACAAGACGAATTGCAACAATATTTAGTAATCAGGCTCAGCTGAAGTTGTGATGATGGTAGTTATTTCATGCAGAAGAGATTGCTGTACAGCATCATCTTATAAAAAGGACATGAATTTTCAAAATTTGGTGCTAGGATCCACACATGAGGTTGAACATCATTGTTTTTCTAAGACTGTGTTACTTCACTTAGTATAAGAGTTTCTAGATCCATCCATTTACCTGCAAATTTCATTATGTCATCTTTCTGTACTGCTGAATAGAACGCCATTGTGTAAAAATACCACATTTTTGTTAACCACTCACCAGTTGAGGGCACTTAGGTCGCTTTGATATCTTAGCTATTGTGAAAAGAGCAGCAACAAACATGGTTGTACAAATGTCTTTACAATAGGATGAGTTCCTTGGGTATATGCCAAGGAGTGGTACAACCGGGTCATATGGTAGGTTCATTTTTAGTTTTTTAAGAGTTCTCCACACTGTTTTCCATAGGGGTTGCACAAGTTTGCAATCCCACCAGCAGTGAATGAGCATTCCTCTTTTTCAGCATCCTTACCAGCATTGGATATCATTTGTTCTATTGGTCCTAGCCAGTCTGCTTGGGGTAAGGTGATATGTTAAGGTGGTTTTAATTTGCATTTCCCTAATTACTAATGACGTTGAACACTTTTTGAGATGTTTCTTAGCCCTCTTTATTTCTTCCTTAGAGAACTCTCTGTTTAGATCTTTAGCCCATCTTTTAATTGGGTCATTTGGTTTCTCCATTCTTTGTTTTCTGAGTTCTTTATATACTCTCTCAGATGTGCCACTGGTGAAGATTTTTCCCTATTCTGTGGGTTTTTTTCTTCCCTTTTTTGATTGTTTCTTTTGCTGTACAGAAGCTTTTTAGTTTAATGAGGTCTCACTTGTTGGTTGCTGACCTTAATTCCTGAGCAACTTCTGTCCAATTTAGAAAATCCTTTCCTACACCTATGTCTTGTAAGTTACTGCCACTATTGTCTTCTAATAGCGTCAGGGTTTCAAGTTTCACATTGAGGTCTTTAATCCATTTGGAGATGACTTTTGTGCAAGGTGAAAGATAAGGATCTAGTTTCATTCTTCTTCAGATGGAGAACCAGTTTTGCCAGCACCATTTGTTGAAGATGCTGTCTTTCCTCCATTGTGTGCTCTTGGCACCTTTGTCAAATATCAGGTGGCTGAAATTGCGTGTACTCGGGTTTGGGTCTTCAATGACGTTCCATTGATCTATGTGTCTGTTTTTGTGCTAGTACCACACTGGGTTTTTTTGTTTGTTTGTTTGTTTGTTTGTTTTGTTTGGGGAAGGTTGGGTAGGGATGCTTATTTTTGACAACAAGTTGGAAACAACCTAAATATTCATTAACAGGGAAAGTTAGGTAAGTTTGTTCATAATTTGTACATAAAAAGTATGAGGGAGGTTCATGATTAAAATAATTACTATCCTAAAAAGGTCTCTAAGACATACATTCTGGGGTTTTTGTTTTGTGTTTTGCAACGCTGGAGACTGAACCTGTGGCCTCAGGCCCTAGGCAGACCTCTGCCACTGATCTACAGCCCCAGCTAAGGCATACATACTGTAAAGAGAGCAAGTTGCAGAACAGCTGTGCAATGTGTTAATATGTATAAACCCCCACCCAACACCCAGCAATTGTCCATGAAAGGTCCTAGAAACATGCATACCAGCAGGATGATCTAGGATTTGAGAGGGCAGTTGGACGGCATTTTAACTTGGTTGTTTTGCTTTTTGAGATAGGGTCTTATGTAACCCAAGCTGGTTTTGAACTACTGACCTCACCCTCCCTGCAACATACATACTTCCCTGAGTGTTGGGAGTAGAGGTTAAGCTATGGCACCTGGTTTTAGCTTTTTTATTTACTGTTTGAAATGTTTGCATCAAGAATGAGTTCACGACAGAATGCATGCAATCCAGTGGAGGGGGGCTGTGAGAGGGTGCCAATGGGGAAAGGAGTATAAAGATGATAAAGATACAAAAAAACTTTTTAAATTTAAAAAAGAAAAAAGTTTTGGTCTAGAAACTTTAGTTTTTCATTTTGACATTGTATGGGCAGTTGCAAACTGCAGTGAGAGGTAGCTTATTACTACTCATGCTTTATGATATCTGAAATACCAAATACAATTAAATAGCATTACATTAATGAAAATTTCATGACATCAACTTTATAGATTGTTTCTCAGTTGATTCTTTTGAAAAGTATTCTAATTTATAAATTCTTTTTATTATTTTTATTTTTTTTATTTTCTGTATATGCATGTATTGCCTGCATATAGGTAAGCGCACCCGTGTCGTGCAATGCCCGCGGAAGTCAGAAGAGGCTGTCGGATCCCCTGGGACTGAAGTTATGGACAGTTGTTAGCTGCCATGTGGGTGCTGGGACTCAAACCCGGGTCTTCTGTAAGAACAACCAGTGTTCTTAACCACTGAGCCATCTCTCCAGCCTGTAATTTATAAATTCTTATAATTTTAGAATAAAGAAAAAATTTTAAAAAGACACTTGGGAAGCAGAAGCAGACAGATCTCTGTGAGTTCAAGGCCAGCCTGGTCTACATAATGAGTTCCAGGCCAGCTGGGGCTATAGGGAGACTCTGTCTCAGACAAAAAAAAAAAAAGAAAAAAAAGAAAAAAGAATGAGTTCATGTAGCCCAGTGTGGTGACACTTGCCATAAGCCCAGCACTTGGGTGGCATAGGACTAAGAGTTAGAAGCCTGAGCTACACAGTGAAGCCCTGTTTTAAAATATACCAGAAAAGTAGGAAAAAAAGTCTTGTTTCTTGGATTCATAGAGTTTATTATCTTAAGCAGAGCTAACCTTGCTTTCTTTTTTAGTCTCCGAGTTGTGTTAGGGAAAGTTTTTGCTGTAAGCTTCATGTAAGATCTGGAGGAAAAGTAGGTCTGTCTGACCAGTGTCTTTCTAGAACCTGGTACAATGCCTGTCCCTCAGGCAGGTCTAGATATCTGCTGTGTGAATGAGAGGTGATTGACTGAATATGTAAAAGCTCACCTCAGGAAGGCCTTGCCAGCTGTTCCTGTTTCTGTGTCTGGCAGAGCCTTCTCTTGAGTGTGATGTTGTACTGCATTGTGTGCATGTACCTTGTCTTTTTACTCATTGCCAGTCAGTAGACATATTCAGGTTTGGGGAGGTAATGTAAAAGAAAGCTGCTGTTTTATAACTATAGCTCTGTAGTATACTTTGAGATCTGGTATAATAATCCCCCCAGCATTGCTCTTTGTGCTTAGGGTTGTTTTGGCTACCTGGGGTTTTTGTACTTCCACACAAATTTATGGATTTTTTTTCTAATTCTGTGAATTAGATTAGATTTTGATTGGGATTGCATTGAATCTATACATTGTTTTTGGTAGGATGGTCATTTTCACAGTATTAATTCTTCCAAACCATGAGCATGGTAAGTCCTTCCATCTCCTGGTGTCTTCCTCAATCTCTTTCTTTAATGATTTAGAATTTTCACTGTAGAGCTCTTTAGTGTCTTTGGTCAGTTTTTTTTTCCAAGATATTTAATTTTTTTGTGCAGCTATTGTAAATGGGAGCATTTCCCTGTATTCTTTCTCAAATTGCTTGTAACTGGTATATAGAAAGTCTAATGATTTTTGTACATTGATTTTACAACCTGCCGCTATACTGAAAATGGAGTTTTCTGGTGGAAATTTTGGGATCTCTTAGGTATAGTATCATATCATCTACAAAAAAGGATAGTTTGACCTCTTCTTTTCCAATTAGTAGTCTTTTAATTTCTTTCTTTTGTCTTATTGCTATAGCAAGAGTTTCAAGCACTATGTTGAAAAAGAGTGGAGATAGTGGACATCCTTGTCTGGTTCCTGATTTTAATGGGAATGCTTCCAGTTTTTCTCCATTTAGAATGATGTTGGCTGTGGGTTTGTTGTATATAGCTCTAATTACATTGATGTATGTTCCCTCCAATCCAATTCTCTCCAGGACTTTGAACATAAATACGTGCTGAAATTTGTCTAAAGCCTTTTCTGTATCTATTGAGATGACAATGTGGTTTTATCTTTGAGTCCATTTATATGATTAATGACATTTATTGACATGCATATATTGAACCAGCCCTGCATCTCTGGAATAAAGCCTATTTGATTATGGTGAATGATCTTTTTGATGTGTGTCTGTATGTGGTTTGCAAGTATTTTGTTGAGAATTTTTGCAGCTATATTCATTAAGGATATGGGGTCTATAGTTTTCTTTTTTGGTTATGTCTTTACCCAATTTGGGTATTAGAGTGATACTGGCTTCATAGAAGGAATTTGGGAGTTCTCCCTCTGTTTCTATTGTTTTGAATAATTTAAGTAGTATTGCTTGGAGGTCTTCTTTAAACGTCTGGTAGAATGCTACTGTAAATCCATCTGGGCCTGAGCTTTTTTTAGTCAGGAGGCTTTGTATTACTGTTTTGATTTCCTTATATGTTACCCATCTGTTTAAACTGTTCATCTCTTCTTGGTTTAACTTTGGTGGTTCCCATGATTTTAGTTATCCATCCATTTCTTTCAGATTTTCAAATTTAGTAGCTTATAGGTTTTTAAAAATATTCCCTTACAATAGTCTGGATCTTTTGAGTATCTGTTGTGATGTTTCCCCTTTCATCCCTGATTTTGTTGATTTGGATTTGCTCTTTCTTTCTTTTGGTTAACTGGGCTAAGGGTCTGTCTATCTTGTGTAGCTTTTCAAATGATTCTTTGTATTATTTTCTTTGTTTCTATTTCATTAATTTCTGCTCTGATTTTTGTTATTTGTTTCTTCTCTTCTGCTGGGTTGGGCTTCATTTGTTACTGCCTTTCTAGTATCTTGAGTTGCAGTGTTAGGACATTTATTTGGGCTATTTCTAATTTTTTTAATTTTTAACTTAGAGCTATAAACTTCCCTCTTAGGACTGCTTTTAAAGTGTCCCAGAGGTTGTGTAACAACACAATTCTTTAATTTCTTTCTTAATTTCTTGTTTGACCCACTCTTTGTTTAGGAGTGTGTTGTTTAATCATCATGAGTTCGTGTAGTGACTAGGGCTTTGTCCAGTGTTGATTTTGAACTTTATTGCATTGTGGTCTGATAGAGTGCGTGGAATTATTTCAATTTTTTTTATTTATGGAGGTTTGTTTGTGGCCCAGGATGTGGTCAATTTTGGAAAAAGTTCCATGGGGTGCTGAGTAGAAAGTGTATTCACTGGTGCTTGGGTGGAATATTCAAACAATGTCTGTTAGGCCCATTTGGTATATGGTATCATTTAATTTAGACGTCTCTCTGCTTATTCTTTGTCCAGTTGACCCTGTCTAATGGAGACAGTTGGGTTTTGAAGTCCCCTACTATTACTGAGTTGGGGTTAATCTGCATCTTAAAGTCTTATATTGTTGTTTTTATGAATTTGCGTGCACTGGACTTTGGTGCATATATGTTAAGGACTGTAATATCTTCTTGGCTAACTGTTCCTTTGATCAGAATGAAGGACCCTCCTTATCTCTTCTGATTAGTTTTACTTTGAAGTCTATTTTTTCAGATATTAGAATTGCAACCTCTGCTTGTTTCTTAGTGCCATTTGCTTAGAATATTCTTTTCCATCCTTTTACCTTAAGGTAGTGCCTGTCCTTGAAGGTGAGAGAAGGTGAGATGGGGTTCTTGCAGACAACAAAGAGATAAATTTCCCTTTCTTAATCCATTCACTTAGCCTGTGTCTTTTGACTGGGGAGTTCAGTCCATTGACATTTAAAGTTATTATTGAAAGATGTGTATTGGTTGCTGTCATTTTGATTGCTGTTTGTGTTCTCTGTCTAATTTTGTGTTTCCTCAATTATACCTTTATTTATTTTCTTTCTTTGCCTTGGGGTATAGTTGTTTCTTTCTCCATTCTCTGTATTGCTTCAAGTATTCTTTGATGGGCTAATTTTGTGGACATGTATTCTTTCAGGCTATTCATGTCATGGAAGATTTTTCTTTCCCCCTCAACTATAATAGACATTTTTGCTGGGTAAAGTATTCTTGGCTGCCATCTATTGTCATATAGAACTGGAAATACCTTGATCCAGGCTCTTCTGGCTTTCATAGTTTGCAGTGATAAGTCGGCTATAATTCTTGGCTTTCGTTTTTATGTGACTTGTTGCTATTTTTCTTTTGCTGCTTTCAGTATTCTCTCTTTGTTCTGTACATTTACTATGATATGTCTTGAGGAGTTTCTTTTCTGATCCTGTCTATTTGGTGTTCTATGTGCTTCCTATATTTGTATGGAGATGCCTTTCCTTAATTTTGGGAAATTCTCTTCTACAATCCTTTATAAGATCTGGTCAATACCATTAATCTGAAATTCTTCTCCTTCCTCTGGGCCTATGATCTGTAGATTTTGTCTTTTCATGGTGTCCCACATCTCTTGCATATTCCATTCCTGTGTTTTTAAAATTTTTTCATAATCCTATGATCCATAGATTTGGTCTTTTCATGGTGTCCCACATCTCTTGCATTCTGTTCCTGTGTTTTTGTTTTTTTTAAATTTTCCACACTCTTTGCTTGAGTTGTCCAGTTCTTCTACTTTAGCCTCCAGTGTTGATATTCTGTTTTCCATTTCATTCATTCTAGAGATTGATGATTGTTCTTTTAAATTCAGTGTCCTGGGTTATCTCCAGGGGGTTCTCCCCCTAGAACTCTTCTACAGGACTCGTAGAGTTTGGTGGGGACATAGCCTTTTAGCTTTCTATTTTATTATTCTTTTGTTGTGATTTTGGCATGTGAATTTATTTTGTTGTTTATGATTCTGATATGAGAATTAAGTTGAAGTATGCTTCATGATTGTTCTTTTAAATTCAGTGTCCTGGGTTATCTCCAGGGGGTTCTCCCCCTAGAACTCTTCTACAGGACTCGTAGAGTTTGGTGGGGACATAGCCTTTTAGCTTTCTATTTTATTATTCTTTTGTTGTGATTTTGGCATGTGAATTTATTTTGTTGTTTATGATTCTGATATGAGAATTAAGTTGAAGTATGCTTCTGTTTGTATTATTGGGGTGTCTAGATCCTTTATTGGTTAGGTAAAGCTGCTTGGTATAGGTTTTAGGTTCTCTCAGGTTTTATTTTGGAGGCCACCAATGGCTTCAGATCAGCTATCCAGAAGCACCCACAGAAGCCCAATTCAAGTTCCAATCAGGTACACTAAGGCTTCTTTCTAAAATTTGGACCCCTATTAGCAGAAACTCAGAGATTATTTGGGAAATTCCCTAAGTGCGGAGGCAATCTGAGGACTCTCAGTTGGTCTGCTGTATTCTCAGCCCCTATTCCAGAGGGAGGCCAGAACCTGGCACTCTGGTGTGCTGAGATCACAGCTGCTACATGGATGGATGTCGGAGCCCACCCTCTCAGGCTGTCTGTTAGGATCTCAGCCTTAGCCTACCGAAGCCAGGTCTGCCCTGGGGCCTTGGAAGGGGCCTCACAAAATCCCAGGTAAGGGCATGGGTTTGATGAAATTAGGGGAGGCTCATCACATGTGGAGGCGTGATCTGGGCACTCTCAGGCAGTCCCCTGCCTTCTCAGCCCCTATGCCAGAGGGGGGCCAGAACCCAGCACTCTCTGGTGGTCTGCTGCTACACCAATGGAGGTCAGAACCCATCCTCTCAGGCTGACTGCTAGGATCTCAACCTTAGTCTACCAAGCCAGATCTGCCCTGGGCCTTTGCTAGGGGCCTCATGAAACCCCAGAAAGGGGAATGGGTATGGTGCAATTAGGGGAAGCTCACCAACAGGTGGAGGAAGGATCTGGGCACTCTCAAGTGGTCCCCTGCATTCTCAGCTCCTATGCCAGAGGGAGGCCAGAACCTGGCACTCTCTAGCAGTGTGCTGAGATCATAGCTGCTACACCAATCCCCCAAACTCTTAAAGACCAACCTTCTTCAAATTCTTAATATTAGAGCTATTTGCTCCAGTAGTCCTTGTAAAGAGTTTCATGTTGCAGAGCAAAGCATAGCCTGCTTTGGCCCACTATTGCCAATTTGAGGAGTAGTGTGATCACAGTTCATCACTCAAAGTGGAGGTTTGCGGATGGGACAGAAGAGGATACTCCAATCTGAAAGGCAAGCTCTAAACTTCCATGGTTGTCTTCTTTTCCCACCTACCTGGGGAAATCTACTCTGGGGAGACCTGCTGTGTTAATCAGGGTATCCAACAAAGCATGAAACTGGGAGAAGATAACAAGAATAAGTAGGTATATGTTAGAAATGCTAAGAAGCTGATGTAAGGGTCTTAGTTAAATAAATGGATTGGGAGAAAATTGGCCCTTGGATAAGGGGAAATGAGAAGAGAGACTGGGTTCCTGGATCATGTCAAATGCTCCATGAATACTTGTTGAATGAATCAATGAATGAGCAAATATTACAGTGAATGGACTCTTAAGAAGAAAGGTATCTAAAGAGGATTGGCTTTGATTGTATTGAAAGAGGAACACTTCCCCACTCCTACTATGGTCTGAATGTTTGTGTTGCTTTCAAATTCATATACTGAAGCCTTAATTCCCAAAATGATGATATATAGGGGTAGCTTCTTTGTGACATGATTAGGTTATAAGGTTGGGGCCTTTATGAATAGAATTAGTAGCCTAATAAAAGATGACCAGGAGAGGGCTGAAGGGATTGTTCAGCGGTTAGGAGCACTAGAGGACCCAGATTCAATCCCCAACACCCTTATAGTGGCTAACAACTATACTTAAGTTTCAAGGGATCTGGCCCCCTCTTCTGACCTCCATGGGCATTGCGCAACCTGAGTACAATTACATACATGCAGGCAACATACTCATACACAAAAAATAAAAATGATAAATAATTTAAAAAATAAAATAAAATAAAAAAGATGCCCAGGAGAGATCCTTCACCCCTTCCTTCAGGTAAAGAAAATATACAAAGACCCTATCTATGATAAATCTAACCTTCAGAAACTGAATCTGCTGGTATCTTGATCATGGATTTCCTAGATCCAGAACTGTGAAAGATAGATGCTGAATTATAAGACACGTGATTGATAAAACTGTGTTGTAGCAGCCCAAATGAACCAGGGACCTTCCTCCCATCCTTGCTACACCCACCTGAGTTTCATGCTTTTTCAGAAGTTCATATCAATGTCTTTAAAGTTCCTGTCCCTTACATTTAAGGTGACTCAGTGAAGACTTGAGTCTTTAGGCCCAATTTTATTGTAACTGCATTACATATCTTTTAACACATGTTCATATGCTCATGAACACTCCTTTAAAACAGGTAGACTTTAAACATGTGACATTTGACTATTTTAAGTATAATGAAGTAACTAAAGGAAGTGGGCATGAGTAGCCTTCTGGTGGCAGCTGTTTGTTGATACTCACAGTCGTGAATCCTGACTCTGCCGCTCAAAGATAAAGATAAACTCATATACAGTCACTTATTTCTCTGAACTCTAGAAAAAACTTGAAGCTGTTCTATGCTGCCAAGAAATCTTAGGTACCTCAAATCCAGTATAAGGATGGACTATCTTATTCTAAAACCATCATGTTTTTGAGTGCTTAGACAAGATTTCTCTTGGGCATTTAAATATTTGTCTATAATGGTTCCTTTTATGACACCTCTTTAACTCAATGTTTTTCATGACGTATTCTTTGTCTAGATACATTAATATAGTTATAGTTAAATTCTACTGCCTCTGGAGCCATGAGGGCTCTCTAAGGAAACCTTGCATATTTCCCTGCTACTTATGATCTATTAGAGAATCTCATATTTAATTGTCAATAGTTGAAAATACAAATGCCATTATGGTTTACCTACCCAGCGCTGTTCATTTGACTTGATTTATAATAAAGAGTCTCTACTTCCCTTCTTGCCAAGCTTCTATGTAAGACTGTAGGGAGGAATTTAATTCAGTTCTAGAAAAAAACTAAAGAATGAAAATATCGTCAATAAATTTCATTTGTAGAAACAAATAGGAACTCCTGTTTCATGGAAAACATCTCAGAATGGCAGGTAGCCAACGAAGCCTTCATATTGCACAAGCTTTTAGCAATGTTAAAAGATGGACCTTCCCTCGAATATTGAATCATTGGCACAGCTGACATGATTTAGTGTCTCCGTTAAGCTACTTAACTCTACAGTTATCTTTAAATGATATCAAGTTGAAATATAACCCACATTATTATCTAAACTAATGGGTTTTTTCCTTGAAAGTTGGAAAGCATCATAATATAGTTTCTTTCTTGTGCACTTAGACAAAATTCAAGTTTATTGAATTGTGATGCTGAGAATTCATTCCTGGCCCAATGATGATTCTAATAGTAACTGTTGTACAAACTAATGGAGCAATTGATGAAAAGATGATCATATTAGTTCATTATATCAGATTGGCTTATTTTATTAAAGACATGTCTATAATGCTTATAAAAAATTAAACATAGTCAAATCCAAGTGGAATCTGCTGCTTCAGGTAGAACTGAAATGGGAAATTACCCAGGAAAAATTATTTAAGATTTTGGAATAAAACCAATACTTCTTGTGTCTAAGAAAAATCATATGCACATATCCAAATGTTTTATTTTAAATTTTGTATCATTATGACATCACAGGAAGAAGAGAGCTTCCAGTTTTTTCTGTCCAATCCTTCTCAGTCTTATTACAGCTCTTAAAACCTCAACATCCTTTTCATTTAAGTTTTTAGTGGCCAAGCTGTGACATTTTCAAATAAATTTTCAAGTGTTTTTCTTTTTTATTCCCTATCAGGGAATTATTATATTTATTATAGCTAATTTAGTAGTATCCTTTGGTTTCTAATTAAGGCAAAAATATTGTTTCCAATGTTTGTCTGGTAATGCCAATCGTTGAATGCCTTGCACATTTCCTTTGTCTTGACATATCTTCTTTCTCCTTCATGTTTTGCTTGCCAATGCCAAACACTAGATATAAAAGATTTTAGAATGTGAAGCTTTAAATGTTGATTCTTTCAAAGAGAGCAGATTTTCTTTTGTTCTAACAGGCTTTTCATGTAAAAAAAATCAGTTTAATCCAAGCAGGCACTGGGGTGGTTCAAAGATGGCCTCCTGAAGGCTCATCCATTCCATGCCAACTATGAGTGATCCGTAGGGTTGGTTCTTTAAGGATCACCGCTTTAAGCCAGGACCCCTTTTCCTTGACACATGGTGCATGTGAACTTCTGTTCCTTAGCCCTGTTCAGCTTCTCAGCCTGCCAGATGTTTTGATGCTTTCAGAAGAATAGCAAAGACATTTGATGGCAGGCTGGCTTTGATGACTTCACTAACTTCCTGGATCATGCTCTGAAGGAAGCCTTTTACTTCCTTGCTGCTTTCTGGTGTCCTCAATAGAATTTTGAAAAACATACTTAACTTGTTTTCATCTTTCTTCCCTGGAGCCTCTTTAACCACCACTGGTGAGAATAGACATTCATATGTGTTTTTAAAATTCCTTCACCAATACCATTTTGCCCTTTTAAAAAAAGTCAACTTGGTGGGGGAGGGGGGATTAAAAGCAGTTCCTTCACTATGCAGATTTAGAAATATAGAATCAATAAAGGTAAATGATCTTCCCAAATTAGACACCCAGACTATCCCTCAGCCTGTTCCTCTCCTTGTGTGATTCACTTTCTTACTAAATCCAGTTTCTTTCACATCACATCCAAGAGATTTACTTATGGAGAATCCAAAATGTATTAACAGTTCCTATATAACACTGAATTTAGTCCACTCACTCTTCAGGTTTGTGGGATGGTACCCCCCCCCCAGATCATGAACTAGAGAAGATATTAATGAATTTAAAAACTCAAGCTTGAAACTCACATATATGACTCTAAACTTGCCTTTTTGTGTTTCCCACAATTTAAAATACTCATTTTGTAAAGCACAGAAATGCCAAAATCAATAGATATACTGGACTTCTAATGGTTATAGTTGAAACTAATGAAATTTTCAGAAAACTCACTACAAAATCATCCCAGAAATAAGATTTGGACAACTTCTTGCCCCTTAGGATAATACTGTGGCTGATAATATTCAGGGTTAATCATATTCTGGAAAAGTCTGGACCAGACTTGTGAAAACTGTTGTGATAAAATTAGCCATTAATTAATCATCTGAAGTGAGGTTCTACAATATCTGATTGTCCAAAAAGAATAATTAGTTACCATGGGAGCCAGTTTTTATACCTACTGCATTTTATTCTAACAATCTCATTAGCTCCTATAGCAAAACATAAATAGGCCTTGATATATACTTCATTTTTTTAAAAAAAAATCTTTTTATTGGATTTTTGTGTATTTCATAGAGAACATCTTAATCTGATCATTTTTACATTCCCTTCACCAATGGTGCCCTCCCATACCTCCCCCCACCGCACTGAAATTCATACTGTCATTTCTGTTAAGGCCTATTGTGTCAAGTTAGTGTCCCTACACATTCCTCAGTGCAAGTTCATTGACTGAGGTCTATTCATCCTGTCTAGAGTTCCTCACTTTAGAAGGATCATCTCTCCCCCACCCAACAACAGTCAGTTGCCAATATTTCTTCAGCTAAGATTGGGGTCAGTTGTTCATTTCTCCAGTTCTGTGCAGGGTTTTTGTCTGCTTGAGTTTGCATGGTGACACCATTACTGTAGGCTCACATGAGAAAGGTCCCAGGAGCTTGTAGGACTCTACTTCCATATGGTCATGTGCCTCTTCTCTGGTTCTTACAATTTTTCCACTCCCTCTTCTGCAATGGTCCCTGAGTCCTGGGTGTGTGAAGTTAAATATAGGAGTCCTGTCCAAGGACAAACATTCTTCAGATTCTTAATCTCTATGCTTTGGCCATTTCTGACCTTTCGTGTTCCTGGGCCTCTCTTGCATGAAGGAGCTTCATTAATGAGAACTGAGATGTTCTTCAGTGTCCTCTTCACCACCTTGTTCTATGTTCCATGACCCGTAGGTGTAGAGGTTGCATTGTAGATGTGCCACTTAGGCTTGGGCAATTAACAGACAATGTCTGTGTGTGACCAGTTGTGGTACTCTGTACTAGACTCTGTCTGGTGCAGAAGAAGCTTCTTTGATGAGTGGTGACTGGGATATTTGTCTGTAAATATAAGGATACATATATTTTGAATAAAGTAAGAAATTACATTAGTCTCGGGATGTGACAGTCTTAGGGTTTTCTTTAAGATCTGTGACCTCTCCAGCCATGTGTATTTGGCTATTTTTACAGTACCACACATGAGTTACCTCCTATTGAGTGGGCTTTTAGTTCTGTTATGTAACTGTTGACTTCCCCTAAGATAAAAATGCCACTACTGCACCAACATCTTATGTTGTGCCAGTCACTGATATAGTTAATTGGCCTTGAAGTTGGTGTTGGATCATCAATTGATGTTCTCCCTTGCATAGTGCTCTCCAAAGCTATGGTAGCTAGCCTTCAGGGGAAGTGGCTCTCAGGTCAGTTCCAGCTCCATTGCTCCAAATCCTGTGTCTGAAGTATGTTCTGTCTTCAACAATAGGGTCTTACCTTCAAGTTATGGGAGGCAATCAAGGGCTGTGGCAATAGCCTGTGTAATTTTGGGAGTCTCTTGGACCACCCTGACCAACAGTGCAAAGGAAGGTTTCTCCTGTCTGGCACTATTTTTTGTTATGTAGCCTTCAGCTATACACATGAACTTATGTAGAGATATTTTTTGTGTAATTTGTCATCAGGTTGTTGGACTAATTCCCTCTGGGTTTTTCATACTAGCTAGGCATTGTTTATCTTTCCTCTCTCTCTCTCCCTGTCTAACCTTTCCTCCATGCCTTCCCCATTTAAAGTGTCCCCATTTTCTCCATTTCTCCCTTGATAATACCAGTTTCCTAGGGTCCCACCTCTCTTGAGCTCCTTTCCCTTTATCTCCAAAGGTTCTTGTATAACCCTCCCTTTCCCCTCCCATTTAAATACTCCAATTTTATCCATTTCTCCCCTAGTAACACCTGTCTTCTACTGTTCTCCTCTCTCAGGCTCCTCCTTTTCCCTCATCTCCCTGGTTCCTTTCCATTTTCCTGATTCCTACAGTTACATTGCATATAAGGATTTGGTGCTAAGATCCACAAATGAGGGAGAACATATGTCATTTGTTTTTCTGAGGCTGTGTTACTTCACTTACAGAACAGTTTTTAGTTCCATCCATTTACCTGAAATTTTCATGGTTTCATCTTTCTTTACTGCTGAGTAGAATGCCATCGTGTAAATGGACTACATTTTCATTATCCACTCATCACTTAGGTTGCTTCCATCTCTTAGCTATTGTGAAAAGAGCAGCAACAAATATGAATGTACAAGTATCTCTGCAATAGGATGAATCCTTTCGGTATATGTCAAGGAGTGGTATAACAAGGTCAAATGGCAGATTTATTTTTAAGAGTTCTCCACACTGTTTTCCATAGAGGTTGCACCAGTTTACAATCCCACCAACAGTGAATGAGTGTTCCCTTTTCCTCACATCCTCTCCAACATTTGGTATCATTTGTTCTCTTAATCTTAGCCAGTCTGGCTGGGGTAAGGTGAAACCTTAAAGTGGTTTTAATTTGCATTTCCCTAATTACTAATGATATTGAATAATTTTTAAGATGTTCCTTAGCCATCTTTACTTCTTCTTTTGGGAATTCTCTGTTCCTTAGCCCATCTTTAAATTGGGTCACTTGTTTTCTTGATTCTTCGTTTTTTGAGTTCTTTATATATTCTGGATGTTAAACCTCTGTCAGCATAATTAAAGCTACAAACAACAAACCCACAGCCAACATCATTCTAAATGGAGAAAAACTGGAAGCATTCCCATTAAAATCAGGAACTAGACAGGACTTTCCACTATCTCCACTCCTTTCTAATATAGTGCTTGAAACTCTTCCTTGAGAAATAAGACAAGAGAAGGAGATTAAAAGAGTACTAATTGGAAAGAAGAGGTCAAATTATCCCTTTTTGCAAATGATATGGTACTATACCTAAGAGATCCTAAAAGTTCCACCAGAAAAGTCCTAGAAATGATTAACACTTTCAGCAAAGTGGCTGGGTTATAAAATTAATCTATAAAAATCAGTAGCCTTTCTATATACCTATAACAGGCAATTGGAGAACGAGTACAGGGAAACCCTTCCATTTACAATAGCCTCAAAAAAAAAAAAAAAAAGAAAAGTATCTCATAAAAAACCTGACCAAAGACATTAAAGATTTCTACATTGAATAATTTAAGAGATTGAGGAAGACACCAGTAGATGGAGGGACCTTCCATGCTAATGGATTGGGAGAATTAATATTGTAAAAATGACCATCCTACCAAAAGCCATTTATAGATTCAATGAAATGCCAATCAAAATCCCAGTGACATGCTTCACAGAATTAGAAAAAAAAAATCCTAAAATTCATATGGATGCACAAAAGACCCTGGATAGCCAAAGCACCTCTGCAATGCTGGGGGGAATTACTATGCCAGATTTCAAACTATATTACAGAGCTATAGTCATGGAAGCTGCATGATACTGCCACAAAAATAGACCTGTAGATCAATGGAACATAATTGAAGGCCCAAACATGAGTACGTGCAATTTCAGCCACCTCATATTTGACAAAGGGGTCAAGAACATTCACTGGAGAAAACACAGCATCTTCAGCAAATGGTGCTGGCAAAACTGGATCTCCACCTGTAGAAGAATGAAACTAGACCCTTATCTTTTACCTTGCACAAAAGTCAACTCCAAATGGATCAAAGACATCAGTGTGAAACCTGAAACTCTGAAACTGTTAGAAGAAAACATTGGCAGTAACCTACAAGATATAGGTGTAGGAGAGGACTTTCTAAATTGGACATCAGTTGCTCAGGAATTAAGGTGAAGAATCAGCAAGTGGGATCCCATTAAACTAAAAACCTTTTGTAAATCCAAAGAAACAACCAAGGAAGTGAAGAAAAAACTCACAGAGTGGGAGAAAATCTTCACCAGCAACACAACTGACAGTGGTCTATACTTCTTACAGACAAAATAACTGAGGATCAGAGAATTCCATTAACTTTCATTAAGTCACCCAGCTTACAGAGTTGTCTAATAATAATTAGAACTGGACTCAATATGTTATATTTCAAAGCATATGATTCTTCTATCATGCCATGCTCCTACTATGTGAGCTGAAAGGGTTTATTCTGCTTCATAGTTCAAGGGCAAAGTTCATCAAGGCAGCAAAGTCAAGGCAGCAGGTGCTAGAAGTAGCTGATCACATTGCATCTGCTGTCAAGAGGCAAAAATTGATGAATGCATGCTGCTGCTCTGTTTCCTTTCTCTATTTATACAGTTCAGGATGCCATCTAGGGAATGGTGCCACCCACAGAGAGTGGGTATTCCCACGTCAAGATAATCCGCCACAAACATGCCCAGAGACCTATCTCCCAGGTGATTCTAGATTTGATCAGGTCATCAGTTAATGCTAAACTATCACATTGTCCTACTAGCATATTAGGTTAATTAATGCATTAATATGTAAATAATTGTTTTAGACATAGATATTGTAAATACATCTCATTATATGCTTTTATCCAGTTATACATGAAGCAAACATGTACTGTTATTCAGAGGTTATATATAGTGTACCTTTTCTAGGAGCTTGGATATAAAGGAATGGGTTGAAGTAAGGTAGTTAAAAGGGACATGGGATAAATAGAGACTAGTTTATTATTTAAAGTTGAAGGCTTGGGAACATATTAATCTCTAATGGAAAGGAATCTACACGAAGAGGGAGAGATCCTTGGAGAAGGATTTGTGGTTGGAGCAGCATTGCATAAACACCAGAAGTGAAATGAAATTGGACTATAAAGAATTTATTTGGGGTAGGAAATTTTTTTCTTCCTTAGCAGAAGAAAGATTAGCACATAATGCAGAGGAATCAAAGACCCTAGACTTATCAAATTTTAAAAAATGAATAAAGTTGGAGGAGTTACTGTTCTGTGATGTCATTCTGTCTTGCTTATAAATTAGTTTTTGCTCTTCTAGGAATACTGGCAAGCATGCTGAGTTTCCTAGTTAGATACAAAGGATTTTTGTTCTCACAGCACAGCAAACATCATGGGTATCAATCAGCAAGTTTATTAGGTTCTTTTTTCTCTTCAAGTTCCTTGGGGGCCATGTAGCAGATCCTGGTGCATGTCTACACAGACAGTGAGGCATGTTAAAAGGAAAAATGATTCAGATGTCATCAGCTAGTGACAATACAATGCCATTCAGTGATGAGAAGCCTGCTACTGCCCAGCACCTCAGACACCCTGCTGAGTGAAGAAAGCCAAAAATGGAAGTCTGTATAGTGTGTGATGTCCATTGTACGGAATCTCCAGAAGGGACAGACCTGCACTGCCACTCTGAAGTAGCCTGCTGGGACTGGGCATGCGAGTAGACTGGACTATGCGCAGGTCAGACACTTCCCACTTGATAGACTCATTTTCCAGTGTTTTAGAGTCAAGATATTTCTCTCCTAACATGATCTGAAAGAAAATGAAGCAAGGCACTTGGAGAAGAAAACTGACATATGAAAGGGAACAGATGAGGGCCTGAAACAAAAATGTCTGCGGAGCACTGAGTGCCCACTCTAGCTAAATCACTGTATGCTGAGATGAACTCAGCATCCTTCCCTCCATTCTCAGCCTTGCCTGTTCTCCCAACCTTTGTGAACTGTCTCACCAACTAATCAGCACTAGTTTCTTCTTCTTCCTTTGCTTCTTCCTCCAAGCAGCTCTCAAATTCATCCCCTTTCCCATTTTTCATTGCTTCTGCCCTCTGAAGCCTTTGGTTGCCAAAGACTCCTGCCTGGCATTAATGCACTCAGTTCTTTATTTGAAACATGAATTTAGCCAGATAGGCCTAAAATCCTACTCACTATTTCCAGCTCCATTGAACACGATTCCAAAGATGACAAGCACATCCACTTACAGCCCTACCTTGGCACACCACTTTACATCTCACTTTATTTCCTTCATATTTACCATTCTGCATTGCCTCTGTGCTTGAAGAGCTTTCATTCTAGAAAAAGGAAAGGAAAATAATGATCCAGACTCTGATATTTTTAACACTGTCATCATCTTCCAAACGAAAGTGTACTGGCACTGATAAAGACAGCCACAAAATTAAGATTTAAAAAAAAAGTTTTCTGGTGAAATTTATAGAACCGCAAATGTAATATATCATTTGCAAAGAGGAATAATTTGTCTCCTTTTCCTAATAGTATCCTTTCAATTTCCTTCTCTTGTCTTATTGCTATAAACTAGGGCTTCAAGCATATTGAAAAGGAGTGGCAACAGTAGACAGCCCTGTCTCCTTTCTGATTTTAATGGAAATGCTTCAAATTTTTCTCCATTACAATGATGTTGGTCATGTGTTTGTCATATATATCCTTTATTATGTTGCAGAGAATAAGCAACCTTATGGTGCCTAGCCCCAGTTGATACATCTACAATGTAATCCCTCTATCTAGGACTCAGGGAACTGTATAGAAGAGGGGGTGAAAGATTGTAAAACCCAGAAGACTAGAGTAACTGAGCTAGATAGTGTCTTCTAGACATGACAGGAAAGCTGTACCCATGAAATGAAATCTGCACAGTGTGTTTACCTAAAGAAAAGCCACATGATAACAACATCAGTTGACATGCCAATGTGGAGGAGGGAAATTTCACAGGGTCCTACTTCTAGATGAAGAGCTGCAGGCAAGTCCCACAGGCTGAGGGAGAATCAGTTTTCTCCAAAAACTAGATACCTGATAAGTTATTTAATCCCAAGTGGTCAGCCCTACACACATGCACATATGAGCACCACTAAATGGATTCAGTGCTCTCTCTCTCTCTCTCTCTCTCTCTCTCTCTCTCTCTCTCTGTCTCTCTCTCTGTCAGTCTCTCTCTCTGTGTCTCTCTCTCTCTGTCAGTCTCTCTCTCTCCCTGTCAGTCTCTCTCTCTATATATATATATATGTATACACAAAAACATATTTGTATGTATATGTAACAACAGTAATAAGACAAGAAATTGAGAAGGAGTGGGAAGTATGTGGGAGGGGTTGGAGGGGAAGAGGGAGTAATGGGAATTGTGTAAATACAGTGCTCATGTATGAAATTCTCAAAATGTTCAAGGACTTTTGTGGGGATAGGACGTTCTATAATTGGCATATAATCACTGTTCATAGCACACAAAACAAGAGAATCTTCTACGTCTGAAGTGGCTTCAGTGAGAAGTATATTCTTTTGAATGAAATTTCACATGAGGAAATAGAAATTAGCATGTAAAGGATGACGGCAAGAAACTTCCAGGGCAAAGCGATAGCCAACAGCACAGCACACTGGCAGGGGTGAAATATGTTCCTTATTCTCTATTTCAAATCTTGAGCTAGACAGAAAGCAAGCAGCGGCTAGATATTTGTCAAGTGAATGGTTGAATAAACAATGTACTCTCTAGCAATTTATATAAAGTCTTTGGGTCAGACTTTTCATTTCTAGTATGAAAGAATTGGACTAGGACTCCCTTGGGCCCATTCCCAGGCCTACAATTTGATTTGCCCTTCTCGTTCTCCTGTACTGCAGCTCCTAGCTCATGCCCACATTGATCCACAACCCACCCCCCTTCCCAGTGTTCCAATATAACAGGTACTGGTGATATCTTTGATATTATTTTTTAATGTCTGAATTTAAGACCCTGTGGTTCTTAAAGAAAGCATAAAAACAAAGATGCCATCAGTGAAAGTGTAAAAGCAGTAAATGAAGATTATAAAGGAGATATATACTTAGGCAGGATAGAGTAGAATTCACTTTAGTATAATTTTACATGCAACCATGCATGTACTGTTATCCACTGAAATTTGGTTCCTGAAACTCAAGTTATTTGGAACTTTTATCTTCTGACATTTGCTTCTTCAGTACGTATTTTCATCAAACCAGTGTCTTTTTCACATAAACCTACAGTCATCTAATAGTCCAGGTGGTTGAGAAAGAGCTCCGAATTGGTGGGCAGGGCACTGGGACCACTAACCTTTGTGCCGGGAAGTCTGAGGCCTCCAGACATGGTCAGGTTAGAGCTCTTCAGCTGCGATGCCTGTGCTAACTGCCTAGCTGGAGATGAGCTCGATTCAATTTGTGGCAATTACTTTGGCAGAAGCAAATGCACTGGAGCCATGCATTCAATCAGATCCTCAGAGAGAAATCCTTATTTCCCGTACTTTCTTATCCTTCAATTTTCAAATGCTGAGAAAAAGCTAGACCAACTGGTGAGAAGGGGAGTAAGCCATGGAAGTAAAATGCAGTAGTTAAAGAAGAAAGACTGTTGGAAGCAAAACACACTGCAGCAAAGGGCCTTGGGAAACATGCTATCTTGCGCTTTCTTCCCAAGTCTCCTCATCCTGTGGGAAGTATGGTCCCAGGACAGCCTTTGGATCAAGATTGTCATGAGGATCCTGGGAGACATCTTGTTTTAGCACTAAGCCTTATGACCTAGACTATAATGTGATGCTATAGAATTATGTGGCATAAAGAAATTATATGGCCTTGGGCTTTTGAAAATGGTCTTAAGATTCTGGAAATATCTTAAACACTTTCTGATTATTTTGCAAAGCGTGGAATGAATGTGCTTCAATATAAAGGTGAAAGAGAAAAAGAGAGAAAATGAAATATTTTCCAGCTTCACGGCCCTCACAGTGATTGACTACTTTCATTACTTCTAAAAATCAAAGTCACTAGTACATTTTGTATAGTGCTCTTAACCCTTGACTGTACAGTAATGGTTCAATTTTGTTGCCTTTTTAAAGAAATGTCAGCCAACCTGTATAACGAAATGTGTCACTTCATGAAGCAATGCTGTATTCTGTTTTGCTGAATTTCAATCACTTTGATATTGTTGAAAGTAAGTTCCTTAAAATATTTGTAGTCCTATACTATAGTAGTAGCTGAAGCTATGTGGCTTTCAGCTAAAATCCTTCTGTGTACTACACTAGCTTTTAGGAACCTCTGAGATGCTCCTCTCTAGGGTCAAGACTAAGATACCTGGGATTGGGCATTATTTCCAAGTCCAGTGCTTTTGCTCCTGGTGATAAGAAACCTAGGTTAAGGAATTGTCCAAATGGCCACAGCCTGAAATTTTTCTGACATCTATTCATTTGGCGATTAGTGGTGATGCTGAAGGTGTTTATTAATTGCTTTCAGCCAAGCTGTGTGAGTGATTCAAGCAAAAATCCAGTGAGACCGAGTTTGTCACCACAGTGTCCTTCAGAGGCTCTGGCCACTCCATCATCTTCATTTCCTTTGCTTGGCCACTGGTATCCTCACTTATCATTATAGTCCCTTTAAAAACCTGAATTTATGACAGAGTTGACTCTTCTCAGTCAGCCTCAAGTGGCCTTGGTGGTTAGGTCAGCTTTCAAAATGTTTATAATCTAATGTCTGAAATCCAGAAACCTAACCCGGTGACATTCTGATTAAAAATTATCTGGGGAGACAAAATTTCTTTCAGCAGAAGCATCATAGAAGAGAAGGGTCACGTGGTAGTTTAAATAAGGTGGGTTTTCAGTGAGATGAGGTGGGGGAGGCAACTGAATTTTGTGTCCTTGCCTTGTGTACCTGCTCAAGAGATGCTGCTTCTTACTAGAGAATTAATAAACTCCTTAGCTATATAAACTCTGGTTTACACACATCACATCTATGTATGAAAGCATCGCGTCGAGGATAATTCCTTTACTCTGTGGTTTCCCTGGACCAGATCTCAAGTCTTATTTTTCACATCCAGCCAGTACCTGGTGCATGTTAGGCAAGTGGAAATATTGATGACTATTGCCACCCTTCCTCATGCACTAACTCCCACTGCAGCCATGTTCCCATCTTAAAGACAGTCTCCCTCCTGCCTGATCCCATGTTCCTCAACTACCCCTGTCCTGTTCCTACCCTTCCTGAATCTGGGAAACTTCTGTTTACTTTTCAGATCTGAGCTGTCTCTAGGAACTCTAAAAACTCTGTCTAGGAACTCTGTCTAGGAACTCTGTCTAGGAACTCTGTCTACATAGATTCTACAGACTTCTACATAGATTAATGCCCTTCTCATAATTCTCTAACTATTCTCCAATGCCTGTATCACATTTAGTTAGATTGTGTTGATTGTTCGGTCTGTTTATATCAGGTGAAACCCCACCAGTGCAGAGACCATGTCTCACTGCTGAGTGGCAACATAAGACAGTCATTCCATAATACTTACTGAATAAATGAATATATCTGTTGGAATACATCCTTTCCAATAATTAGATGAATTATTCTACTAATATATCATTCCTCCATCCAGACAGTCCTTAGACATTCACAAAAGGATTTGTGTTAGAACTTGACACTGCCTCAATCCATTAACTACTATAACATAATTCCTTATACTGGGCGGCTTATAAACAACAGAAATACATTTCCCACAATTCTGAGTCTGGGGAGTAGAAGATCAAGATGGCATTAATATGGTATCTGGTGAGAGGCTTCTCCCTGTTTTGTAGATGTTTCATTCTATGTTCTGCATGGTACAAGGGAGACTGTATACCTCTGGAACTCTTTTTATAAGAGGATTAATCCTGCTCCTGAGAGCCCCATTCTCATGACCTGATCATCCAAAGGTTCTAACTTTTAATTAGCTGAAGCTATTAATTACTGTTACACTGTTTATTAGTTTTAACATAATGAAGTTTGAGAGTATAAAAACATTTAGTTCATAGCAGGCACTTAGCCTTATACTATACCCAAATGTACATAAACACTACATTTAGGCCGAAGCTTGAAACTTTATTATATAAAATTATAAAGAAGAAATTTTAGTTGGTGAAGCATTGCCCTTCCAAAATGATACCTATAAAACATGTTTATTTAAGAGACAGCTAAATGTATGCCATATGATTGTGTAAGCTAACTGTTAAACATCAAAAAATGAAGACATGAGTAACCTGGAGTAATACCATAAAGTGGTTATAATAAAGCTCTATCCTGAGTTAAGTGACAATGAGGAAAATCCACACTGTTTTCTGAAGTCTCTGAAGTAAATTATTTTCTCCTCTTTTGAGGAGTATGAAATGTTCTGAAGAAAGATAACTATCAACCATCCTTCTCCAATTCTTTTGTAAGAATTGTCCTCTAAAAAAACTAGAGAAAGCCACAGGCTGCAGGTAAGTGTGGAGAGAGGACACCAGTTGACATTTGTGCTTCTTGATGGTTATATCAGGAAATCTACAGTTAACATAAGAAGCAGAGAGTGGTGAGATGGTAGCGTGGTCATCCTTCTCCATCACAAAAGACTTTCTTTTCCTCTTCTCTCACTCTTAATTTTAAAATGTTCAGAAAGTATAGTTCATGAAATTACTTCAGGGCTGGTGAGATGGCTCAGCAGGTAACAGTATTTGCTGCAAAGCCTGACTCCTGAGTCCCGTCAATGCAGTTTTGTCCTCCGATTTCCACATGGGTGTCATGGTGAGCACACACATGCACATGCATGTGTGCACTCACATTAAATAAATAAATGTTTTAAAATTAATTATTTTGATTAAAGTAAGTAGACTTACCTGCCTAACCTAATGAAGAATTGGAAAATAATGTGCAGTGTTTTAAGGAAATACCTATGAGAATAATTATTCAAAATACAATTAATAAGCGTACTATTACAATTTTTCATTATATTTGATCTGGCACACAGAAAGTGTCTAAATAATAAAAAGCTGGTGGATATTAGAATACTTTATCTTTCATCTTTGAAAGGATGATGATGTTTCTTGCCTTTGTTATAAGTAATCAGGTAGAAAAATAAAATCATTGAAATTTTTGAAAGAACAGGTTTTTTTTTTAATCTTGATAAGCACAAGCTTTGGGTCCTTTTCTTTTATATTATGTTTTTGTCACTTCTTTTACAGTCAACTTTGACCATTTTCAGATTCTGCGGGCCATTGGTAAAGGAAGTTTTGGAAAGGTAAGACTGATAGACTTCTTTAAATAAAATGTTCTATGAAATCTGAAAGCCCAGACTCTTGGCTTTGAGTGCATGTGTATTCTGAGTCTGCTTTTGTGCTGTGTGCTGGGCACTGGGGAGTTCCTGTTGACAGAAGATTTCAATTTAACAAATTTGAAACACGGACGGAAGTCTGAATAGTTTCCTTTGAACCTGGTATAATTTTATTCTGAAAATGGAATTAAGCACAGAGCCCTGGTTTAGGTGAATTGCAGTGGTAATTAAGTCCAGATTACTAATGCTAGGTCTTCCCTGGGAATTTGACAAGAAAGCGGACCTCCAAACATGCCACAAAACAGCTCTTTCCAGCTCCATAGGCATTTGACGTTTGGAAAATTCATTTGTAAGCCTTGACTATTTGGGGAGAAAGGCTATAAAAATTAGAGGGTAGGATTTTTAGGGTAAAAAGTTGGTTCCCCCAGCGTATCCTAGTCTGTTCCCACAGAAACATCCCTTGGCTGTAATTTTTTGCAAGTATCTGCGGAATACCAATACTCTTTTGTACTTAAGTAACTCCTGTAATTTACATTTTATGGATGAAACTTAGATCTTAATCTTAGATTCAGTAAATAGTAACTGTATTGCTATTTTTTTTATATAGCCGAGACAGAATGCCTGATATAAGCAACTTAAAGGGAGGACGTTTTATTTGGCCATGGATTCATGGGTTTTAGTCCATGGTCACTTGGCTCCGTGCTCTTGGGCAGAACATGAGGGTGGCGGGGCATGTGGCGAAGCTGTTTTCCCTTCCCGGCATACAGTAAGAGGGATGGGCATAGGATGGGGCCAGTGCAAGATTTAGCTCCAGGAGCACGTCCCCTGTGACCCACTTCCTCCAACTAGACCCCATCTCTTACCTTTTACCACCCCACCTCCCCTGTAAGGGCATCCGATTCTAAACCACCAAAGGAGTAAATGCACTGATCAAGTTAGAGCCCTCAGGATCTGCCTGTATGTGGAGGGCCCTCCCAGACATATCCAGAGGTATCCTTCGTCAGTCTGAGACATTTCTCAAACCAATTAAGTTGAGCATCAAGATTAACCCATCACAGTAACTCAGAACGGTAATCTTCCCATGGTGTTGTGAGATGGGAACAATATCTAGTCACCCCAGATAGGGGACCAATGACAGACCAAAGTAAGGACACTACTGAAGTCCAACTTGGTGAACCAATGAATTTTATTGTGGTTACTTGCAACAGTATAAGTGAAGGGTTACATATAAGAGCAGAAATAACTTAGAGAGCTGCATCACCAAACAGGGGTGCCTGGAGTGTACCGCACAACCCACAGGCAGTTCAACAGGTTGTAGAGTGTCTTTTCCAATTAGCTCAGTTGGTCTGAGCCTCTTTCACACAGCTTGGCTGGTCTCCAGGCAGCTTGGCTGGTCTGAATCTCTTCTAGGCAGCTCAGCTTGTCTAAAAGTGTCTCTCAACAGTCTTTGGGGCTTGAATAAGCTTTGGAAGGGAGGGACCTGGTGAGCTTGGTCAGTTTTAGGCACTTCCTGAGACTTTTGAGTTGTTTACTTCCTTTCAGAACATCCTGTAGTTTGGCTCTGTTAAGAACATTCTGTTGTTTTACCTGGGAGGAAATGTTTGTTATATTTGCTATGTAACAAAGTTGAATGAGATAAATATAGTACAGAGATTATTGATTTTTCTTTCAACATAAGAAATTAGTGTATTTGAAGAAAATGAACTCAGCTGTTTAATTTTTTCAAGGAAAAATATAAATTAAAATTACACTGGAATGCAACTTTATAAATTAAAGTGGAAACAAATGTGTATGTGTTTATGAATATTCAAATTTGATAATCTTGTTTGAACTTCAGATAGTAGTTGCCAATGTGAAACTGACTACATGGGCTAAAATCTCCCCATACAAACTTTTTCTAATATTTATTTTTATCTGTGTGTATGTGTGTGTGTGCGCACGTGCGTGCGTGTGTGCGTGTGTCCACAGAGGTCAAAAGAGGGTGTTATATCCTCTGGAGCTGGAGTTACAGGTAGCTGTGAGCTGCCTGTTGTGGTTGCTGGGAACCAAACTCTGGTCTTCTACAAGAGCAGCAAGCTATCTTTACTGCTGAGCCATCTCTCCAGTTCCAGGCACTGGTTTCTAACATATTCTAGGATACCATAGTGATTCATTACTGGGCATAAAGCCAAAAAATTCATTTTTTGAGCAAACAGAAAAGAGTCCAACAGGGATAGTTATCAGAATCAATTAAAGAGGCAAATCTATAAAACCTCCCCAGAATTAATTATACTAGTACTCAATTAGACACCTAACCAAAAAAAAAATCATCCAATATCTTAAATCACCTGACATAACAAATACAAACACGAACCACACTAATTTGCCCACAATAAAACAAAAGTAGGCTGGGAAGATGGCTCAGTAGGTAACAGTACTTGTTGTGCAAGCAAGAAAATCTGAATTCAAATGCCCAGGACTCAGGTTAAAAACTAAGCCTTGCAACAGGTGCCTCTAACCCCAGCATCAGGGAGTGGAAGCAAGTGGATCCTGGGAAAGCTTTGGCTGGACAGCCTAGCCAAAACAGTGAGTTTCAAGTTTAGTGAGAGACTCCTGTCTCAAAAAATAAGATTGAGGGCTGACTGGCTCAGTGGGTAAAGGTGCTTGCCACCGAGTCTGAAGACCTGAGTTGAATCCCCATGATTTACATGGTAGAAAGAGAAGACCAACTCCCATAAGTTGTCATCTAACCTACACACACACACACACACACACACACACACACACACACACACACACAAAGCAAAAGACTGGAGGGAATGCCATGTTACTGTAAGTGTACAACACAGGGCCTTCATATGAATACTGAGTAAATACTGGGGGGCCACCATGTTACTCCAAGTGTGCAATGCAAATCCTAGTGATATCAATACTGAGTATTTTATCCCCACTATGCTCAAAAGCAACCTCATTTCAGATTATTTTACCACTCCAGTTCCGTGGGCTTGCAAACATTGGAATGGTTTTCAGTTTGTCCATTCCACTTCTCTCCTCTCATCTATTCTGCACTTCAATTGAATTTTCCTTCAAGTGTTTATGAACCTAATCTCACTCCTCACTGTGCTGAGACTGTTTCTGGCCAGTGGTTTTAAAACATCCTTCTATTTGCTTTCAATTTCTGTTCTTAAATCTATTTCTAGAATTGTTCCTTATAATTACTATTTTTGTTTTGTTAGTTCTAAGTTCAATAATGGCAATTTTATGCACACATTAAAGTCTCATTTTTAAACATCAGTCCCTCTACTGACAGTCACATGTATCACTTTGTCCAGATCAGGTTGGCAGCAGTGAGGAGGACCTTTTGAACCAGAACTGAGTTTGGTCTCTTTGTACGTGAGCTTGGGCACATTCCTAAATATGCTTAAGCCTTAATTTCTTCTTCTAAAACAGATATAACATGCAACCTGGAGCTGGAGTTACAGACATGAGTGCTGGGAATCAAACTCGGGTCCTCTGCAAAACCAATACATGCTCTTGACTGAGCCATCTCTCTAGCCCCTGAATAAGCCTTAGTGTCTTGATAATGATCCTGTGGTATAATTTCCCATCCATCCAGATATAGCGCAAAGGGCATACTGCTAGGTAAAGAGATTCTGGTCCCACAAATTTACAGAAATTTGGTTTCACTAACAATGAAGCACACCACCCACATACTAAATCAAGATTAAGAAAGGCTTGAAGGGGTAATGAGGTTGAAGGCTATTAAAACTAAGCTTGCTTCTGACACTTGTTCTTTGTTTCTGGGAATACCATTCCTGCTTGGGTCTACTTACTGTCAATGAAATGATCCTGAGAAGATAAGACAGAAAAGATAGAATTTTTCTTTGCTTGATACAATCCATCAGTTCTGTCATATTTGCCTTCTTTCCAGGGAAGAATTCTTTCTCTCCTTTTACTCAAATTTGATGATGAATTGTAATTAATTCATGGTGAAAATGCTGAAACACTGTAATGACAATTTTAGTATTAAAAAGTTAAGAATGACTAAGAATGGAGATATTGAAATTACCAGAAAGGAAGCCAGGCGTGGTGGCACGTACTTTAAATCCCAGCACTCAGGAGGCAGAGGCAGGTGGATCTCTGAGTTCAAGGCCAGCCTGGTCTACATAATGAGTTCCAGGCCAGCTGCAGCTACAGGAAGACTCTGTCTCAAAAGAAATCACCAGAAAGGAAATAGCAAATGTTTCTGTTAAGGGGCAAGTTCATCTACTGAGGTCTAGACAGCTTATCTAGAGCCCTCATTTTATGAAAATCAGCTCTTCCTCATCCAGCAGTGATCAGTAGCCAATATTTCTTCAGCAAAGACTGGGGTCTGCGTCCATTTTCCCAGTTCAGCTGGGTTTTAGTCTGCTTGAGTTTGCATGGGATTTGTGTACGCTGACACCATTGCTGTAGATTTATATGAATAGGTGCACAGGAGCTTGTAGGACTCTATTTCCATATGGTTGTGCACCTCCTCCCTGGCTCTTACAATCTTTTCCACCCTCTCTTCTGCAATGTCCCCTGAGATGTGGGTGGGTGAAACTTAATTTAGGAGTCCTGTCCAAGGACCAACATTTAGCAGACTCTTGATCTCTATGCTTTGGCCATTTGTGACCTTTTGTGTTCCTGGCTTTCTGTTATATGGGGAGCTTCATTAATGAGGATTGAGATTCATTAGTGACCTCTTTACCCCTGTTCTATGTTCCATGAGCCTTAAGCATAGAGGTTGCATTGTAGATGTGTCATTTAGGCCTGGACAATTCAGACAATGTCTGTGTGTGACCACTTGTGGTAATTGGTAATAGTCTTTGTCTGGTGCAAAATGAGTTTCTTTGATGAGTGGTCACTGGGATATTTGTCTTTAAATATAAGGATACATATATTTTGTACATAGTAAGAAATCACATTAGTCTAAGGATATGACAGTCTTGGGGTTTTCTCTAATATATATGACCTCTCCAGCCATGTGTATTTGGTTATGTTTACAGTACCACACTTGAGTTTACTCCCATTGAGTTGCTTTTAGTCCAATGATGAAAGTGCTGTGACTACCAATGTCATATTCTGTGCTGGCCATTGATGTAGTTATTTGGTCTTGACGCTGGTGTTGGATAACAGATTGATGTTTTCCCTTGGCACCTTCACAGCACTCTCCAAAGCTATGAGAGCTAGTCTTCAGGGGAAGTGGCTTCCAGGTCAGTTCCAGGTCCACTGCACCAAATCCTGTGTCCGAAGTATGTTCTGTCCTTGGCAGTAGGGTCTTACCTTCAAGTTCTGGGGGGTCATCAAAGGCTGTGGCAATAGCTTGAGTAATTTGGGGAGTCTCTTGGACCACCCTGGCCAACAATTCAAAAGAAGGTTTCTCCTGTCTGGCACTGTTTCTTGTTATGTAGCTTTTAGCTGTACACATGGACTCATGTAGAGATAGTGTATGTGTAAGTTGTCCTTAGGTTGTTGGGCTAATATGATTCCCTTTGGTTTTTTAAAGCCAGCTAGGCATTATTTATCTCTCCTCTTTCTCCCTGTATAACCCTTCCACTATGGCTTACTCATTTACAGTGTCCCCATTTTCCCCATTTCACCCTTGATAATACATGTCCCCTATGGTCCCACCTCTCTTGAGCTCCTTCTTTCCCTTTATTCCCAAGGTTCCTTGTATAACCCTTTCTCCCTGCTCCTATTTAAATGCCCCATTTCTCCCTTAGTATTACCTACCTCCTACTGTTCTCTCTCAGGTTCTTTCTTTACCTCCCCTTTACCTCCCTATTTCCTTATCATTATCCTGGTTCCTACAGTTATCTCTGGATACATACTCACAAATAAGAATTTGGTGCTAGGATCCACATGTGAGGGAGAACATATATCATCTGTTTTTCTAAGTTTGTGTTATTTCAGACTTTTCTCTTTTGATTCATGGGAGACTCATGATAAATTTTGGAGCATATACATGTATATACGAGAAGTTTACAACTAACACACATAAATATTTTGCTGAAGATTATATTCTACATAACGTGTGTTGTTTGAGGGTTGTATAAATGTTGAATGATGTCAAATGTTCAGCTCGGCCCTTATTGATTCTTTTCTGGCAAACTCCATTCTTGATCTTAGATCATGAAAGCTTGGGAAACAAGAAGCTCTTAATGTGCTGGGAAGACAGACACACAGACACATGGTTGCATTAGGGTATCTGTGCAGTGAGTAGCCCAGAAGCATCAAAAAGGGGAAAGTTGCTCCACATGGCTAGGGAGACACTGAGTCAGAAATATCTTGCATGAAGAACTGAATTTGAGTTTAGAAAATAAAATTGTAGGTTTTTTGTTTATTTGTTTGAGGTTTTTTGAAGGTTGTTTGTTTGTTTGTCTCCCTGTAGCCCCAACTGGAACTCACTATGTAGACCAGGCTGGCCTGGATCTCTGCCTCTCCAGTGCTGGGATTAAAGGTGTGTCACTATACGCCACAGAAAAATTGTTTTTATCAGCCACCAATATAAAAGAAACAAAATTCCAGAAATACTACTTCCACAAACTTTTAGGGAGCATAAGAATAAATGTGACCTTGCTAGAAATCAAGCTACATGTTGAGAACTAGACTTGAGGGAGAGCAGAGAACCTGTCTTAAGGGACTTGGTGATTTGATAAAGGGCTCCTGAGAGTCTGTAAGGGAGGAGGTTGGAGGGTCTTCTGCAAATGTTCTCCAAAATCAGTGGATGAAGTTACAAGGTCATTAAAGTGTTCAGTCTAAAGATGAACGGACCTTCTGCTACAAACTGCAACTAAGCGAACATCGTTTCTAAGCCTGTGAATGCAATGCGCTAACAAACTTAGCCCAGAATTTCCCTTGAATCTTCACTGTCTATAAGTCTCAATGTTGCAAATATGAAGATTTGGAAATAGTAAAAAATACTCTTGAAAAGGGATGTGCAGACGACAGAAAAAAAGGGATCAATTAGCCTTTCATTAAAAGTGCTATTTTATTCTCTATCCACTTCCTCTTTTTAAATTTTTATTTTATCTTTTTATTTTATGTGAGTGAGTCTTTTGCCTGCATGACTGTAAGTGCACCCATGTCATGCAATACCTGTGGCAGTCAGAAGAGAGCAGAGTATCGCCTGGAACTGAAGTTAAGGATGGTATTAACTGTCATGCGAGTGCTGGGAACCGAACCTGAGTCCTCTGCAAGAGCAGCCAGTGTCCTTAACCCTGAGTCACCTCTCCAACCTCTACCCATGTCCTCTTTAAGGCCTTAGCCCACACTGCCTTCTGGCCTTACAGTTACTCCAATAACTACATTCTCTCTATTTTTGTTCCTTTCCCTACAGTTTTGTTTCTTTATATGTTCTTCTTTATCCTCTGCTTAGAAGAACTTAATGATAAAGAGAGGATGATTAAATAATGTCTAACTTATCTTTCGGAAAGAAAGTCTCAAGACTAAGAAGAGTCTCCTCACATTTACAGAAACCTTTAAAGTTTCGTGAATATGAGATTTTGGAATTGATACGACTTGATTCTTGCTTGATGTTTCAGATTATGGTCTTTGGGGATTTGGTCTCAGCTATTCTGTCAGGTTTTAGTTGCTTAGTGAATGAGATTACAGAATTATCAGCTTTAGAGTAGGAGAATTGAATAACCTCAAGGAAGGAAGGAAATATTGTCTAGGTAATTGTAGCAGCATGAAAGAAAAGGGAACAAAATCTAGTAAGAGAAGTATGTCATGCCTTTGTGAGGTCATGAAAGACATGCATTGTTTGAATTCTTCTAGATGATCTACAAAATTAATATGAATAAACAGAAACAAACATGTGGGGGAATAAAACTAAAAGGAAATGGTTTTAAGGTTGCACATTTTAATATAGCTTTTTAAAATTATTTATATGTATGACTGTAATACCTGTATGTGTATAAGTGTACCCATATCATGCAATGCCTAAGGAGGTAAGAAGAAGGAGTCGGATTCCCTGGAACTGGAGTTACAGACAGCTGTCAGCCACCATATGGGTGCTGGGAATCAAACCCCAATCCTCTGTAAAAGCAGTCAGTACTCTTAACCATTGAGTCTTCTCTGCAGCCCCCTTAATTATTTCTTAAATTTTCTCATTCCAGGTAAGAATGAATAGCCCATGTGTGAAAGAATTTTACACAGTATCTTCTCTTCTCTGTAGTGCTAAGGAGTGAACTTCAGGGCCATGCTTATGCAAAGCACTGAGTTATACCCCCAACCCCTGATAGTTTTAACATTTTTACCCTAATTCATAATTTTATCTATTTTTTTATTCCTTTGACGTTGCTTTGAACATGTATGTTCCGCTGCTCTAAAAATGATTGCTCCAAAAGGCTAAAATTCTGAGCAAAACGTTCTTCCACCCACAACCGGTCCTTTAAGAGGTATGTCTTTGTTGCATGGATAGATGAAGTTCATGTGCAACCCTCTCCACAAGACACAAGAGAGGACTCTCAGTGACAAGGAGTCCTTTGACAGTGCTCTTGATTTTAGAAGTAATTACTATGTACGACATACATACAAAAGTCAAGTTGTTTGAAGATGAGCAGTGGTGTTTTCTCTTACAAGTTTCTCTCCAAGGATGGTAAAAAGTAACTAAGGTTAAGCTCCAGTTTACTATTTCTATGTTGTTTTTCATATTTATTTGAGGATAGGAGTGGAGTCATGAAATTTATTTCTTCACTCTCTAGTAATACTTGTTTACCAGAAAACTTATGTGTTCCCTGTCTTGAAGATGTGAAGTCCTGTTTTATATTATACACAATTATATGAATCTGTTATTTTTGATGACTTTGACTCTAACAAATGAACTGTTATATTGGGAATGTATAATTCAGTAGTGGCATTGAGCATATCAACAGACATCTGTAATAATCATGTCTTTATTTTGTTCCTGGGTTAGAAAGAGGCTTTCAGGCAATATGAAAATGCCCCGTTGACAGTGGAAGCTTAGCTGCATTGTGATTAATAGTCCCACTCTTCCTCAGTGTAAGTAAAAGTGTGCAAAATGGATTAGTTTTTTCAGATTAAGAAAGAATTTACCTATGGGCTTCATTTTCTTTCCTAGCATACTTTTTTTGTGTTCAATAAGAGCATATACATTTTGTTCAAAGCTTCAACACTTAATAATAGTAAGACATATTTGTCAACAGGGTTCAAAAGTCCAAAGGTGATAATTACTGGGAAATTGCAGCTAGGCCCTTTGTCAAGACTGAAAGAAAGCAGGCTGTGAGAAGGCATTCTCACCATGTCTACCGAGACCTTCTCTGGAGACACAGCACACAGAGAGCTATGACCCAAGATCTTATTTTATGTGAGTGACTTTCTCTAAGTCAAGTCTGGCTCTCTTCTTTTCCATCATAACTAAGCTTGGACTTCAAGCCTCATGGATGCAACAGAGTAGATAAGAGAACCTAAAATGTGACAGCTGTAGCTCGGTCAAAGGCAGCAGCAGGGTCACAGAAGCAGTACCTCATAGAGCTGCTGATCCTGATATAATGTTCCAAGCAGGGAAAGAGCAGAGTTCTCCAAATTATTGCTCAGAAATAAACGCCTCCTAGGCGTGTGGAGGAACATATGATGCCTCAGTGCAGCCAGATCACAGCTGAGAGACTTGCTAGGGCTTGGAAGTGTTACTGGAGTGGTTTCAATGAAGCTTCTGCACGGAATTAGTAGGCAGATTATCTTATCTGTAGGCAGAGGCTGGTGTTAGACCAACTCTTTTTAATAAAATGTAGGTAAGATGAACAATAATGAATTCACCTGGGAAGTGTGTGTATAAATAAAGAAAAAAAAAGAATTCCTCAAAGCATAAAAATTAGCTCCTTAATAATTAATAGATATGAAAAACATTACCATTGAAATCTACCTGATGACTTTATATCCATGCTCAGGTGCCAAGGATCTCACTGTAACTGACTGTGACTAGTCATAATCAGATACATAGAGACTAGAAATGCATGTGCAAACATCTAAGTGTTAGTAGCATTAAAAATGAGTTTTTCTGTATGAAACAGTATATTTTTTAAAAGGAAATGGAGATCTTTTTTAAAGGTTAAAACCTCATTCAATTCTTTGTCTTACAGGGTTTATACTGAGTTCAACATTGTATAACTATATTAATTCAACTGTGAACCTAAAAATTTACACCCAGTTTTGAAAGAGATGTATCCTTGCTTTGGAAATTGTTATTGAATACGTTAAAGCTGTAATGAAATGCTTCTTCTAATCATATGGTTATTAAATTTAAAAAAAAGAATACATAAGAACTAGGGAAAAAAAAGCAGGCTGAGCACAAAGCAGAGGGGCGAGCCAGTAAGCAAAATTCCTCCGTGGTCTGTTAAAAAAATAATAAATCAAATTATTTTTTGAAAAAGAAAAATAAATAATAAATAAATGCAAAAAAATCCTAAAATACAAAAATAAGGAGTGATATTTTCAAGTTACAGTATAACAGCATACTTTTAGAAAAAAACATAAGAGATCTTTTAAAAATGTCTGCTGTGTTTAATCAAAATTTCATGTATTTTGATATTGAAATATATTTTGATTTCTGTCCTAGTTTGTTTTTTTTTTTCTTTTGCTGTGATAAAACAGTGACCAAAAGCAACTTGTGGAAGAAAGGGCTTATTATACCTTACATGTTACAGTTCACCATCAAGGGAAGCCAGGGCAGGAGCTCAAGTCAGGAACCTGGAGGCAGGAACTCAAGCAGAGACCATGGAGAAATGTTGCTTATTGGCTTGCTTCCTCTGACTTGCTTAGCTAGCTTTCTTACAGTAGGCTAGGCCCTCCTACATCAATCAGCAGTGAAGAAAATACCCACTGGCATGCCCACAGGCCAATTCGATGGAGGAAGTTCCTTAACAGAGGTTCCGTTTTCCCAACTGTGTCAAGTTAACAGTGAAAGATAACTATGACAATGTTTTATAAGTTATTAGTAAATAACCAGCTTGACATAAAAAAACTCTGCTTAGGTATTTTCATAAGTGATAAGAAAGCTTGATACCATAATAAAAGTGTATACAAAACAAAAATAGGATGAATTAAAAATAGTAAATTTCAGAAATGAAGTTATATAAAATTGTGCTACCTCATGCCTGCATCTTAGATTCTAGATGGTGCTTCCTTCGATGTAAAATCCTACCTCACCTTCTTTCACTTGTAAAACATTCTGAAGTTGAATGAGTGTATTCCACATCCTCCATATGTACTTTTTTTAGCAGAGAGCTGGCATTATGTATATTCACTGAAAAAAGCTAATTGTTATAAAACTTTAAGATCTCAGCTTTTTGAGGGCTAGAATGTTTTAGAACTGTCTTTAAATGCATGTTTTCTAAAGACAGAACCACTCCAAAAATGTTTTGTAATTCAAGAAATTATTAAATAATATCATTATCAAAACTGATCATGTCAGTACAACTCTGCAAGAGAGCACTTTTCATGAACTGTGGCTTCTAAAATGTAAAGAGATAGACATGGTTTAACCATTATTTTAGAAAAAATCTAACTTCATAGGAAATGGAATGTTAGGGTGAAAATGGACATTGGAAAGCAATATTCTTCATAAATACACTTTGCATTTCAGTCTTTGTTTCTGCTTCTCAAACTTTAACCTTAAATACTTAAATATCTATAAATACAAAGTAGAACATTGTACAGGTTCTGCCCAGCTTTGTACTTTCTTTTCAATGTTTCCTTGAATATGTGATCCATGACCACAGCATCTTTTAAATTATTATTCTAACTCTTGCCTGTGACACTACTGTTACAAAAATTTAGCTACATTCAAGAATTAATGGCTCTGAATCCAGCAGAATTCCAGAAATGCCATCTTATTATAAGTTGAATGTCAGTGAGGGAGAACCTTGTTACATATCAGTTCACAACATGCATATCTGTTTACCTATACAGTGGCCATTTAGTATAAGGATCTGTTCTGTCCTACTATAAATTCTGAAAATAGACTCTTGGGAGGAAATATATAATTGGAATACATGTGACAAAACTTTATCATAACATTTTGGCATGTTACGTCAGCCATACTACTGTGCATCAGTGGCACCCTCTGTAGAACAAACTTTCATTAAAAGCTTTGTGCACCTTATTTCACTTACCTGTCACACCTATAAGGCTACCAAACTCAACTGTCAGGTCCATTTCACAAATATGTAAATTGAGACTTGGTTAAGAAACTCTTCTTATCTCATGGTTATCTCATCAAAAAATCAGGAGTGGGGCTAAAATAATGACTTCATAGTTTATACTCTTTATCCTTCTACTATCTTCTCTCTCCTACCATAACCTGCTACCAAGTGTCTCAGGCCCAAAGCCATAAACACAGGTGAGTAGACAGAGGCCTCCACATGAAGGGGCTAGAACAGAAATAAGACAAGTAAGAGACCTCCATTTTAAAAATCTCACACTATGGGGGAAAAGTCACAGATTTTTTTTTAAAGACATAGGTGCATTGTAGGAGCAGGTGAATCTATTTTTATTTCCCTCTACTTTTAAAAAAATATTTTATTATTTTTATTTTATGTGTATGAGTGTATTGCCTGCATGTATGTGAGGGGACCCGTGTTGTGCAATGTCGTGGAGGTCAAAAGAGGGCTTCGGATTCCCCTGGAACTGAAGTTAAGGACGATTTGTAGCCGCCGTGTTGGTGCTGGGAATCCAACCCGGGTCCTCTGCAAGAGCAGTCAGTGCTCTTAATCACTGAGCCATCTCTCCAGTCCCTCCCTCTACTTTTTTTTAACTTCTGGATTCTGTTCTAGGAAGATACTTATTTGACATAACAAAAGAGAGCAACTTTACATCTATAATTAAAAATTAAATCAAATTACAAATATGTGTGAATGTATAGTCTAATCTTTGGGGAGCAGGAGCAGACAGGAATACTAATAGCTCCATGGATATAATTCTTCCAGATCTAAACACTCAGATAAAATCTTTAATAAGAGATTACATAGAGGATATAGTCATGAATTTGTAGCCAAATTCAACGTACATTCAGTTATTGCATTTCATCACGAGTTAGTGCCCATTGTGCTAATTTTGTAGCATCTTAAAATCTAACTCAGCTTCTGTGGACTGGTTACTCAAGCTGGTCTTACCAGGCACAAGGAACTCCAGAGCCTGCAGGTGGGCAACTGACTCCCACACAGAACAGTTCTCTGTGCTTTCAAAATGCAAGCATGTACCATTTCTTCCTCCTACATTTTGTAGAACAGGTTTTTCTTTTCTTCTTCCTTGGAAGATAAGTCTAGCTACAAAGAGAGAGAAAAAGAGCATCAAGTTTGGCAGAATGAAGGGCTTTCTTCATTTACTCTTCCAACTTCTTTTAAATACTAGGAATAATGAGACTTCTTAAGGCAAGTACAGCCAATATGGTAGACATACACTCATTTGGCATGGAAGAGTTTATCAAATAGCTTAGTAACTTTTTGTATAATGAAATCGTAATTCCCATAGAAAGCATTTCTATCCACACAGAACCTTCATGTGATGAGCAGTGTGTTAAGATACATTGCATTTGGTTGTAATGTCATCATTTTTCTACCTTATCACTTCAGAAATTTTTACTGTGACTATCTTCATCACTTTGAAGGATCCCATATTCCGTGTTGTTATTTTGTAATCTCTGAAATTACTCAGACATTTTGCATTCATATATGAAGTATTTGAAGCTCCGCAACAAATTATTTTCTATTTACTCTGCTTTTTCTTTTAAAAGATCTACATAGCCTTTTTCTTTTCTGGTTTTATGTATTATTGATCTCACCAAATGACACAAGGTTGAAAAGAACTGATTTTAAGATTTCACCTAAGCAACACTAATAAACAGTTCTGCAGCATGTGTGCAAACAAAATTTAAATTCTATTGTGTAAATATTCATGAGAAGATGCTATGTTAAAGTCATTTTTATTTACTGCTAATTGAGAAAGTAGCTTTCAAAAAATGCAGTAACAATATAATTATCCTTTACAAATGAGCCACCCAAAAATCTCACTGTGAAAATAAGTTTAAATTACTTGATAAAGAATTTAAGATTCACCATATCACATATTTGAGCTCCTGATGAAGAGACTTCAGTCAAATGTCCTTGTTACAAGATTTGTTTCAAGATTCCAATTCTCTGATTTTAAGGACACCAGGGGGGATTAGTTAATGGCTACAATAGTTTTTAAAAATTATTTATTTAATAACCACATGATTAGAAGCATTTCATTATAGCTTTAACATATTCAATAACAATTTCCAGAGCAAAGATACATCTCTTTCAAAAGTGGCTGTAAATTTTTAGGTTCACAGTTGAATTAATACAGTTATACAATATTGAACACAGTATATAAGACATAAAATTAATGAGGTTTTAACCTTTAAAAAAGATCTCCACTTCATTTTTAAATATAGTTTCCTACAGAAAAACTAATTTTTAATGCTACTAACACTTAGATGTTTGCATATGCATCTCTAATCTCTATGTATCTGGTTATTACTAGTCACAGTCGGTTACACACAGATCTTTGGCACCTGAGTATGGATATAAAGTCATCAGGTAGATTTCAATAGTAATGTTTCACTTCTACTAATTAACATGAAACAAATTTTTATGGTTCTTCCTCAAATATAACTTTTTTTATTTGTTGTGGTCCTCCAGGTCTACCTGTTCTGGCTGTTTTTGTGTTTTTTTTTTTTTCTTTTTTGTTTTTGTTTTTTTAGAGAGAGAGAGAGAGAGAGAGAGATACAGAACATCCCAAACAATCTTATTCATCTATACACTCACTTCCCAAATGGCACCCTCCCATAGCCTCCCCACCCCCACTGGAGCCCACATACTTTGTCATCCCTCTTACTGTCCACTGTGTTGTCAGGGCCCCCAGAAATTCCCCAGTACTTTTCCATCCACTGAATCTATTCAGCCTTTCTAGAGTTCCTTGTTTTTGGAAGATCAGCTCTTCCTCAATAAGCTGAATCTAGTCAGCCTATCTAGAGTTCCTTGTTTTAGAAAGATCACCTCTTCCTCATCTAGCATCAATCAGTTGCCAATATTCCTTTAGATAAGATTGGGGTCTGCTGTTCATTTTCCCAGTTCTATGCTGGGTTATTGTCTGGGAGTCTCTTGGGCCACCCTGGCCAACAACTCAAAGGAAGGTAGCTCCTGTCTGTCTGGCATTGTTTCTTGTTATGTAGTCTTAACTATACACATGGACTCTTAAAAATTATATTGACCCCTTTAATCTTCAGTTATACTTTCCTTTTGAGTGTTTTAGACCATACAGTTGGTCCAGATAAACCAATTTATTTTTACTCTTAAGCCATTGGAAGATCTGTTCCTCGGGTGTCACATAGGATTGGGAGAAGCCCCCTGGCTCTTTTTTTTTTTTACCAGTTCCATCTATGTGAAGATAAGTCAAAGATCCTACTCGACCATGCCTGGCTTTGCTTGGAAGCATGGAGGAAATGTTTCCTCTGTGTTGACCCCTCTTTTTGTAGACTGGACACTTGTTCAAGTCTATTTGATGGAGTCTACACAGCCTCCTTGATCAAGAGGACAGGTGACTCAATGCAGCTACAGGACATTTTAAGAGATGCTCATAATCCCTTGGAACTTAGTCGACCTAGGAGGACAAGGAGCAAAAACTGTCCTTTATGCCCCTCTGACCAAATTAGTATAGGCCTCAAAGCATGGCTGTTAGACATCCAAGAAGGTTAGTTCCACCAGTCTGGTACTTTTAATTACCATGTGCCATGTAGATAAAGCTTGGGCAAAGACCAAATGTTCTCAGATATACCTTGCCTAGATATATATTATATTCCTTGAGGTAGTTGTATGTATAATTTGTCAGTAAGTTGTTCAATTAATATGGTTTCCTCTGATTTTTTTTAAAAATTAGCTAGGCATTATTTATTTCTCACATTGTCTAACCCTTCCACCATGGTTTCCCCATTTAACGTACCACCATTTTTCCCATTTCTCCCTTAATAATACCCTTCTCCTATGGTCCCACCTCACTCGTGCTCCTTCGTTCCCTTTATCCCCTAGGTTCCTGGTATAACCTTCCCTCCTCCTCCCCTTAAAATAACCCCATTTCTAACCATATTTCTTTTATTAACACCCATTTCCTACTGTTCTTCTCTTTAAGATTCTTTCTTTTCCTTTATCTCCCTGTTTCCTTTCCAGTATCCTGGTTCCTGTAGGAACCCCATTCTGTGGGTTTTCTCTTCACTTCCTTAGTTATGTCTTTTGATGTACAGAAGCTTTTCAGTTTAATGAAGTCCCATTTGTTGATTCTTTACCTCATTTCCTGAGCAATTGATGTCTGGTTTAGAAAATCCTTTCCTACACCTATATCTTGTAGGTTATTGCCAATGTTTTCTTCTAACAGTTTCAGGGTTTCAGGCTTCATATTGAGGTCTTTGATCCATTTGGAGTTGACTTTTGTGCAAGGTGAAAGATAGGGGTTTAGTTTCATTCTTCTACAGGTAGAGATCCAGTTTCACCAGCATCATTTGCTGAACATGCTGAGTGAATGTTCTTGGCCCCTTTGTCAAATATCAGGTGGCTGAAATTGCATGTAC
>NW_008357993.1:805277-807669 GCF_000622305.1 Nannospalax galili | reverse complement strand
GGGGATTTTGATTGGCATTGCATTGAATCTATAAATGGCTTTTGGTAAAATAGTCATTTTCACACTATTAATTCTTCCAATCCATGAGCATGGGAGTCCGTTCCATCTTCTGATGTCTTCCTCAATCTCTTTCTTTAAAAATTTAAAAATTTCACTATAAGCTAGGTGTGGTGGCACATGCCTTTAGTCCCAACACTTGGGAAGCAGAGGCAGGCGAATCTCTCTGAGTTCAAGGACAGCCTGGTTTACATAGTGAGTTCCAGGACAGCTGGGGCTACAGGGAGACCCTGTGTCAAAAAGACCCCCCCCAAAAAATAATTCTTTACTGAATGTGTTAATAATTTCTAGGAGTTTTCTGGTGGAATTTTTGCTGTCTCTTAGATATATCATACCATCTGCAAAAAGGGATAATTTGATTTCTTCTTTTCCAATTATTACTCCTCTAATTTCCTGTTCTTGTCTTTTTGCTCTTGTAAGAGTTTCAAGCACTATGTTAAAGAGAAGTGGGGATAGTGGGCAGCCTTGTCTGGTTCCTCATTTCAATGGGAATGCTTCCAGTTTTTCTCCATCGAGAATGATGTTGGCTGTGGGTTTGTTGTATATGGCTTTAGTTATGATGAGGTATATTCCCTCCAGTCCAATTCAATCTAGGACTTTGAACATTAATGCATGTTGAATTTTGTCAAAGGCCTTCTTCTGCATCTGTTGAGATGACTATGTGGGTCTTGTTTGTGAATCCATTTATATGATTTATGACATTTATTGACTTATGTATATTGAACCATCCCTGCATCTCTGGAATAAAGCTGATTTGAGGTCATGGTGATCTTTTTGATGTGTGTCTGTATGCAGTTTGCAAGTATTTTATTGAGAATTTTTGCATCTATGTTCATTAAGGATGCTGGCTTCATAAAAGGAATTTGGAAGTTTTCCCTCCATTTCTGTCTTTTTGAATAAATTAAGTAGTATTAGATGTAGATCTTCTTTAAATATCTGGTAGAATTCTTCTGTAAATCCATCTGGTCCTGGACTTTTTTTCATCTGGAGGTTTTGTATTGCCCTTTCAATTTCCTTATGTGTTATGGGTCTGTTTAAGCTGTTAATCTCTTCTTGGTTTAGATTTCGTGGTGCCCATTCTTTTAGATAGCTGCCCATTTCTTTTAGGTTTTCAAATTTACTAGCATAAAGGTTTTTACAGTGTTCCCTTATAAGGTTCTGGATCTTTTTGGTGTCTGTTGTGATGTTTCCCCTTTCTTCTCTGATTTTGTTGATTTGGAGGTGCTCTTTCTTTCTTTTGGTTAACTGGGTTAGCAGTCTGTCAATTTTATTTATCTTTTCAAAGAACCAGCTCTTGGATTTGTATATATTTTGTATTGTTTTCTTTGTTTCTATTTCATTAATCTCTGCCCTGATTTTTGTTTTTTTTCTTTTTGTCTGCTGTGTTTTGGTTTCACTTGCTGTTGCTTTTCAAGTGCTTGAGTTGCAATGTTATTTGTGTTCTTTCTGATTTTTTTAATGAATGCACTTAGAGCTACAAACTTTCCTCTAAGGACTGCTTTCAACGTGTCCCCGAGGTTTTGTTGTGTTGTATTGTCCTTTTCATTCAGTTCCAGGAATGCTTTTATTTTTTTTCTTAATTTCTCCTTTGACTCATTCAGGAGTGTGTTGTTTAATCTCCATGTGTTCATGTAGTTACTAGGATTTCTTCTGGTGTTGATTTTAAGCTTTTTTGCACTGGGGCTGATAGGACGTATGGAATTATTTCAATCTTTTTGTATTTCTGAGGTTTGTTTTGGTCCCAGTATCTGGTCAATTTTGGAAACAATTCCATGGGGCGCTGAAAAGAAAGTATATTCTTTGGTGCTTGGGTAGAATATTTGGTAGATGTCTGTTTGGCCCATTTAATATATGGTATTGTTTAATTCAGATATCTCTCTGTTAATTCTCTGTCCTGTTGACCTATCTAATGGAGACAATGGGGTATTGAAGCCCCCTACTATTAATGAGTTGGGATTAATCTGGGTCTTAAAGTCCTGTAGTATTTGTTTTTATGACGTTGGGTGCACCAGAGTTTGGTGAATGTATCTTCATGATTGTAATATCTTCTTGGTTTATTGTTCCTTTGGTCAGAATGAAGTGGCCCTCTTTATCTCTTCTGATTAGTTTTAGTTTAAAGTCTGTTTTATCAGATATCAGAATTTCGTGCCTGCTTTTTTCTTAGTACCATTCACTTGGCATATTTTTTTCCATCCTTCCATCTTAAGGTAGTGCCTGTCCTTGAAAGTGAAATGAGTTTCTTGCAGACAATAAAAAAGATGGGTTTTGTTTCTTAATTCATTCATATAGTCTGTGTCTTTTGACTGGGGAGTTCAGTCCGTTAATGTTTAAAGTT
>NW_008357993.1:768394-804014 GCF_000622305.1 Nannospalax galili | reverse complement strand
TCACCCCTCTATCATGGTTTTCCCACTTAAGGTGCCCCCACTTCCCCCCCTTTCTTCCTTACTAATACCCTTGCTCCTATTATCCTACCTCTGGGGTTTTGTTTCTTAATCCATCCAAATAGCCTGTATCTTTTGACTACAGAGTTCAGTCCATTGATATTTAAAGTTATTAATGAAAGATGGGTATTAAATCCTGTCATTTTTATTTCTGTTCACATTCTTGATATAGCTGTACTTTTCCACAGTTATACCTTCATTCAATTTCTTTCCATATCCCCTTGGATATAGTCATACCTTTCTTCAGCTCTTTGTATTGCTTCAAGAGCTTTCTGAAGGGCTGATTTTGTGGACTGTTTATGTCATGGAAGATTTTTCTTTCCCCTTTAACTATAATACTCATTTTGGCTGGGTATAGTAATCTGGGTTGGCATCCATGGTCATTTAGAACTGGGAATACTTTGGCCCAGGCTCTTCTGGCTTTCATAGTTTGCACTGAAAAGTCAGCTGTAATCCTGATGGGTTTTCCTTTATATGTGACTTGTTTTTCTTTTGCAGCTTTCAGTATTGTCTCTTTGTTCTGAATGTTTAGTGTTTTTACTATGATGTGCCATGGAGAGTTTCTTTTTTGGTCCTGTCTATTTGGTATTCTATGTGCTTCTTGTATTTGAATGGGCACATCTTTCTTTAATTTTGGGAAATTCTCTTCAATAATCCTGCTGAAGATCCTGGTCCATACCATTTTCCTGAGATTCTTCCCCTTCCTGTATGCCTATGATTCATAAGTTTGGTCTTTTTATGTTGTAACACAATTCCTGCATATTCCATTCTTGTGTTTTCTTAAATTTTTCATAATCTTTGCTTGAGTGGTCTAATTCATCCATTTTTTCTTCCAGTCTTGATATTCTGTTTTCCATTTCATTCATCCTATAGGTGTGGTTTCTCCTGTCATTTCTAATTGGCTTACTGAATGTTTCACTTCCTTCTTCATTTCAGCCTGAGTATTCTTCAATATTTCTAACCCTTTTCTCAATTATTTCAGAAGTTTATCCTTATCTTCTTTCAGTTCTTTGATTTCTTTGTGTTCTTTAATTTCACTGAATTCTTTTATCATGTTTATAATTGTTCTTTTGAGTTCCATGTCCTGTGTTATCTCTAAGGGGTTCTTTTTGTACTCCTCTAGAGGACTATTGGTACTTGGTGGGGATATATTATTTTGGTTTTTCATGTTATTATTTTTTGTGACTTTGACTTGTGAATTTATTTTGTAATTTCTGATTCTTGTGTGAGACTCAAGCCTTCATGTCTTGAGTTTAGGTCTGCTTCTTTTTGTAAACTTTATGTGCCTTTGCAGTTTACTTGTTGGGCTTGAAAAGCTAATTGGTCTAGGCTTCAGGTTCTCTCTTTTGATTTTATATTGGAGTGGCCTAATTGCTTTAATCTTCAGGAGTTCCCACAGAGGACCAAGTCAGATGAGGATCAGATGCTCTCAGGTTTTCTCCTAAGGTCTGGATCTCTCCAGGGAAGATGCTCACCTCAGGATTTGGGGGCTAGGCTGGCCTGGGAGCAGGGCCCAGGAAAGGTGCTGGTCCCAGGAAGCTGGTGGCTGTGCCACCCAGAGATGCAAAAGGAGGTGGGTGTGGGAAGAGGCCTCAAGGGCTCCTGGGGACTACTGGGAGGAACTGGTTTGGTCTGGATGCAAAGGATCAGGAAGCAGTGGGGACTCAGGGCCAAGAGGTCAGCCTAGGTGTCTTGGGTGCCAAGACAAGAAATGGGCCAGTACCCAGGCTAGGAGGAGAGCAGGATCGGGGAACTGGGAGGGTGAATGAGACTGGGGGAGTCAAGGCACGGTGGGCTGGACTTACCCAGGAAAGATGCTGGCACCAGAAAGCCGGCAGCTGTGCAGCCCAGGGAAGCAAAGGGAGGTGGGCAATAAAGTCTATTGCTTCATGAAACTCACATGTGTGCCACAGAGCGTATAGTTAGCAAAAATCTCAACATTCTTTAATTTAGCTTACATTTTTCCCCTAAGGGTGGTAATCTGGGTGATTTTTGCTGTTAAACAAGTTCTTGCTTTCAGCCAGGGAGGACACAGACACACAGACATCATATAAATAACTGCTGGATTTTGTGTCCAATTAACAGAAAGGAGAGGGGCCTTTTATTTATTACTTACCAAATATGTTGCAGATATACTTTTTCTATACATGACATCTGCTGCACAGAGACTGACAAAAGGGACTTGTGGGAGAAAATCTATAGGGACCATGGTTCAATTCCCAGCACCCACATCATGGTTAACAGTAACTCCACTTCACTCCCATTGCCTGCTGTAGAGGCACTTCAGTTTGGGATTTCATCTCTAAATAATCTTTTTGCTTGTTTGTGTGGTTGGAGTTTGTTTGTTTGTTTGTTTGTTTGAGACAGGGTGTCCCCGTAGCCCCAGCTAGCTTGCCTAGGACTTTCTATGTAGACCAGGCTGGCCTTGATTTCACAGAGATCCAGCCTACCTCTGCCTGCCCCTGTGCTGGGATTAAGGATGTGGGCCACCACCGCACCCAGCCACATACTCTCTTAATGTTTAGACTGACTCTAGGATTCCCAGAGTAATCCTTCAAAGAAGGTTTTTTAAAGTGCTTGCCTTAAGGCACTTTACCTGAAATTACTGTAAGCTAAAACTTTGCTTAATGGGAACTAATATTCCAGTTAATGGAGATATTTGATGCTTTTAATTTACATATGAGGCAAGATTCCTAGAGCCCTGGAAGTATCTTCAAATTCAAGGTCTTGAAGCCCTCAGAGTTTTGTTGAAATTGGGTTTTATCCCTTTTAAATGAACTGTCACAGAATATGATAGCTCTTTTGATCACTTTTCTCTACAAGGAATGAGAAGCATTTTGGTTGTCACAGAATATGGACAGTCTCTGAACAGTCATAAGACACAAAATTTATGTTATAAATTTCATAAGCATCACATTGAAGTAATTTAATTCAATTTTCAAGTGATATATAGAGGCATAAAAGTTATTCATATTAATAAGGTACTATGTAATGTTTTGAAATATGTATATATAGTATAATTTTTAAATCAGGTAAAACATTTATTTCCTCAAGCATTTATTTATGGATAAAACCTTCAAAATTCTTTGTCAGGCTTTTTGAAACATGCAATCTATTATCATTATTATCAATAAATAGTCACCATTATATACAATAGTATTCTCATTGCTAAGTGAGCTGTTAGATTGCTACTAGGACATGAAAGCTATGAACCTTCAATATAATGCCTCACATTAGTCCTTTAACCAGGTTGTTTTCGTGATGTATTTATGTAATTACTATACCCTTAATATGCTTAGAATGTTTTAAAGTGTTCCTTTTGCTTCAATATATCTTAAAAGATTCTTTCATGAGTAGTGCAACATAAAAATGGATAAACACTCTTTCTTGGAATAAAATAGAGCCTATAATCATTTTGAAGAATTGACTCAACTATTTAATACAGGTAAGATTTGTCAAGATCAAAATTATTTTCCCCAAGCTAAGTATCTTAATGTCGTTTCTGAAGATATTTTTGTCCTCCACATCACTACAATTTTGAATCCATCTCATATCTGGAACTATTTTAAACTCCCCAGAAGTTCACAAAAGGAAGGAATTCTTACTGGCCAAGGAACAAGTTGCACTGGCTTTTCACTTTAGTGTGCTAGGACCCAAACTCCTGTCCTCCTCAAGAGTAGCAAGCACTCTCAGCTGCTGAGCCATCTCTCAGGCTTCTGGACTTTCTTAATTTTCAATCACTTTGTTATGCATATATATTCTCTGATTCAGAACTTGAAACAGGACGTAGTGGGAATGACAGTTGTCTCTTCTCTAGAATGCATGATAGCTTAGCTGAGAATACTTGAATGTCTGGAGGCCCCATGGCTAGAGGGAGGAATTGACTAGAGCTTACTCCACTCACATGTATACATTAGATCATGTCTGTTCGTGAGCCCTCAGTGAGTTTGTCAAATGGAAATCCTATACTTGGCATATCTTTTACCTACTGTGCAGCATGTAATAACATGCAACCAAGTCATCACACAGCATGATGGTCATAGGATAGTCCAGCTTTTAATATTGCAGCTCGGGGAACAAAAACAGTACCACACAAGATAGAATCTGTATTGATTATATGATCTAACCTCAAAACTCACTGTCACCTTCTCTATCCCACTGTTACAAGCAACTTAAAATTGTACCCAATTTGAAGGAAGGAGAATTAGATTCTACCACTAGACAGAAGAGTGGCAAGTTCTGGAGGGTCTGAGTAATACTATTCCAGAGTCTTTGTTTGCATGTATGTGCATGTGTTTATGTGAGATACGTATATGTATATGTGTGTGCATGCTCATGTGTGTGAGTGCAGGTATACATGTGCCACAGAACAGATGCAGAAATCAGAGGACAACCTTGAGTATCAGTCCTTACTTTCCACCTTGTTTGAGGCAAAGTCTCCTGTGGATTCACCACTGCATATGTCAGACTAGCTGGCCTTCAAGCTTCCAAGAGTTCCAGGGAGTCTCCTGCCTCCACCTACCATCTTGCCACAGGAACACATGGATTACAGGTGCATGCTACCATATGCAGCTTTCCATGGATTCTGAGGATATAAACTAAGGTCCTCATACTTAACACAGCAAGCACTTTACCCACTGAGCCATCTCCCCAGCCCAGTTTCTAGAATCTTTAGATTCTCTAGGAACCAAGTGTGAATATGTATAACGTGATTTAGGAATAATAATGTGTGGCTCATGCATATTAATGGATTAACAATTGTCCCAGAATGAAAGGTAGACACAAATTAGGGGTGCATTTAAAGGGTTTTTAATTTTTACGCTGGGGAAATTAGACCTCAGTATGTAGGTGTGAGATTTCAACTTGAAGAGATTTGTTTTTACTTTCAACTCAGGTCTTGCTTGGATTACTCTATGATTTAGAAATAAAGGTATATGCTGTGTGGGAGAAGCTAACCAAGCAAATAAAGAACCAGTGAAGAACACACGGTGATTACTGAGCAGTCGCAAGGCAAATGAAAAGAGTGAATGAGTGAAATGGACGTAGATACATGTGTGAAATTGCTAAGGCTAGCGAGGGGACAGCTGTGAGAAAGATGACTCTGAAATGATTAAGAAAATAGTGAGCCCACACTCAGATGCAGGAGGGACCAAGGCATAGCACAGATCTAGGTCAGAGGATTCTAACTAGTCCTGTTGGTCTGGTCGTGGAAGATGCTTGTCTTCTACTTTGTGGACAGTTTTGAAGCCCTAGAGAGAAGCCAGGGATAAAAACAAAAGAGACAGGTCTCCAAAGCAGACGGGACACAAAAATGGAGTACTCACTCTGAAGTTCTCACTTAAATTTATGCATATTAATTCTAAATTTTCTGAAGAAAAGAACAAAGTCATGCTGTTTAATTTTCCTTCCCAATAGGCAAACTGTAGCCAGAACATTGTTTTCGTTCTTTAATGACTGGTTCTTCTAAGTCCTGTTAGATTTTTGAAGAGATTCAAACTTCCTCCTACCAACCCCTGAGACATTATCAATTAACTACACACAGCCCATCGAACACAGCAGAGCTGTAATTAAACTAAATTGCCATGTAGTAGCTTTCATTACACAATGACACGGTTTTTGTTAGGACCATAGAGAGAGTTTAATTACACGTCTAGACACCCCCTGAATTCAGAGTAGCCGTAGTGCTATCTGTATCTTTAAAAGAAAATTTGAGCTTTTGATGACTGCGTATTTTAAGGACTAAATGGTAAGGTAGATTTCAGGGATTTCTCTTTGTATCTTTTTTAATTCTACATTCTACTTTAATATATACTTCATTTAGGAATCATTAATATGTCTGTGAATTTATATTTTTTATAAGTTTTTGAAGGAAAATGCACAAACTTCCACTCTTTTCATGCTTGATTTACCTTTGATTTGCAGATAAATCCTTTTTTTTCTCTAATGCATCCCAAATGTTAACTCTTACTTTGTGTGGATGTGTGCACGTGTGCATGTATGTGTCTCTGTAGTGTGAGCATGCTTGTGCCATGGCACATGGGTTGATGTCACAGTCTCAGACCTTATTCCTTGCCATTCACCTTGTTTGATCGGGGTCTCTTGCTGGCCTTCACCTATGCCAGGCTACCTGGCCTGTGAGCTTCCTGTCTCCACCACCCGCACTGCCCTAAGAGCAATGGGATTACAGATTCACTATTGTGTCTCTTTATGTGACTTCTGGGGATTCGTGCTCAGTTCTGCATGCTTGTGCAGCAAACTTTTCCCACTGTGCATCTCCCCAGCCTCACTCTTATTTTCCGTGTATCAAGCATGCGCCATATCTTAAAGCACAATCATCCTCACTAACATTCTTCCTCACCCTTGAAAAAAACCTCAGCCCCTTCCCTGAGGGTGCAGTGGCTTCTTCCTTCATCCTCAGTCCTGTTGGGTCAACTTCTCTGAACACTAACACTTCACCTTGTGTAGGATCCCCAGACTGTGCAGAGTTAGGCACTCCCTGTGCTTCCTTTGTGTCTGATCTAGTATCTTCTTTTCCACAATAAAACTTGCCTGTTGCTTCTCTGTAACCACAAACCATTTTTGTGTGTTGGCCCAAGCTGTAAACTATTTCCTGAATACCACCTCCATTTAATTAGCCAAACATTTTCATAGCCTTGAGATCTAAAAATCTCTTTTCTGAAATCTGGCTTCATATAGTGAAAATTAGAAGATCAATTAATCCCACATGCATCGTCTTTAAACAGTCTCAATCTCTCCTTGGGGAATTGCCTCACAGCATGCACTTGCTCCCTACCTATATGCAAATAGGTTTGCATGCTCTTTATTTGTCGACTACATGTATATTACTTCAGTTTTCTTTATAGGCTTGTATTCCGTCAACCTAAGATTGGTGTCTAAAATTGGGCACAACTGTTTACCATTGCTTTCTCATAAAATGCCTAATCTAAAAATGATAACTACCCATTTAATGATTGTTGCTAAAGCAATGATAAATATTTCATTAAAATATTTAATGACTGATGCCAGGCATGGTAGTGCATACCTTTAGCCCCCAGGATTCAGGAGGCAGAGGCAGGCAGATCTCCATAAGATCAAGGCCAGTCTGGCCTATATAGTGAGTTCCAGGCTAGCTGGGGCTACAGGGATATCCTGTCTCAAAATACACACACACAAAACAACAACAAGAAAACACGAAATGACAACAAAAAAAAGATTAATTATTTTAAGGTTTTGAGTTGAATTTATTAAAAATGGTATAGATGAACTCACTATCAAACAACTGATTTTTTTAATGCTAAGAATTTTATTGACACTTTTTTATGCTTTCTCCTCAAATATAACTCATTTTTTTTATTTGTTGATTTTTTGTGTGTGTATATCATACAGAACATCCCAAACAATCTTATCCATCTGTATACCCACTTCCCAAATGCACCTTAGCATACCCCCCCCACTGGAGCCCATATACTCTGTCATTGCTGTTACTGTCCACTGTGTTGTTGGCACCCCCAGCTGTTCCCCAGTGCTTGTCCATCTGCTGAATCTACAGACATTTACTAAAATATTACATCTGTATGTCTGGATAGACAGGAAAACGAATGTTTCATCTATGTCCCTCCACTTCAATTTAGTTACTCAGGAGACTTGTGCCACAGTAAAATTAGAATTGGAGCCTGAGTGATCTTTGTGACCTCTTCTTCTATTGTTACTTTAACCTGGCCAGGTTTCCCTAACCAGCAACACTCATAGCTCTCCTCTTGGCCAGCATCCTGTTCCCTTGTTCTGTAACGTTGCTACCCCATTAAGCATCTTCTCAGAGGTTTACTTTGACCTGACACTTCAAGGCCATACCCAAGTCCTATACAGTGCAAACAAATAAACATCATCTCCTGGGTTAGCTGCAGGCTCAGCCATCTTGATCTCACTGCTGTAGCCTGATGGGGAAGTTTCATTCACAAGCACAGAGCTCTGAGCATGTTCACTGCTCACTCATGTTCTAGTCAACAAAAAAGATGTAAAGACATTAACTCAACCACAATTACCTACTTCATGACAGTACAGCATGAAAACTAGTTAAGACAATTGTCCAAAATTTGATCTTAAAGATGAGAGTCTTCCTCTTAATCTTGTGTTTTTTGCTCTTCTCAAAATGATAATGTAAATCTCATTCATCTATCTAGTCCTCGGTGAATACATGTGAAGTAACGAAGTGTTAGTATCCAACCAAAATGCATGCTGTATACGTATGCAGAGGCTAAACGTCTTACATTTGGTAAATACATGAAGGTGATTTTACTATAGAAATATAGTATCACAATCTAAGGTATAGCCAAGCCCATGCAACTGTAGCCTCTATTGTAAATGATTAATGGAAAATAAATAAAAAGTTCAAATTGCCATCATTCTTTGATCACTTACAAATTAACTACAAAGTAAAGCAGCATGAACATCTGTAGGAAAGTTTAATTATTTCTAAATCTTTCAAAAACGTTTATTGAGTGTACACTTAGAGTTAACTTATGATTAGAGGGAAACAAAGTATCTGGGAGATTTCCTTATTTTCGTGGGATTTTGGGCCTACAGAGAAAAGTGCGTCCTGTGAAGAGAAATGGACAGTGGCCCTGAGAGGACAGGAGAGGAGAGGGGCACTTGTGTCCCCTTGGAAGGCTAGATAGCCTCCTTGAGGAAGGATGAGGAGAGCTGGGCAGGCAAAGGAGAGGAAGAGGCATTCCAGGCACCAAGAGCAGCCAGTGGTGGGAAAGAAACTAGGGCTTGTGAGGAGCTGAAAGGCAGTCTAGGTAGGACAAGGGAGCAAGAGAGGGGAAGTGGAAGAATAAGAGACTGGACAGGAACCAGGAGCCAGGCTGCCATGGCCTTGGAGAAATGAGGAGTTTCCCACGGAGAATAAATGGAGCATTTCAAACATCAAAGAGTGTTTAATGGACTGCTATTGTGATCCGGCTGAGATCAGGGCTATGACACGAAGAAATGGGGACATTTGGGAAGCATTTTGGGATTAAAATGGTCAAAACTCAGTTGTGAATTTGATGGAGACAGGTGTGAAAAGAGAGAATCAGTCTCTGATTTGAACAACCGAGTTAGCTGAGGTCCTCCCTCTTGCCAGACAAGTTCTGTACCACTAAACTGAACTCCCGATCCTCATAAGCTATTCTGTATTGTTTACAGCATTGTTTCCTTTCTGATACTTATTTTTTAAACCATAATATATGTATTACTGAGCCATAAGCTTATGGTAGGTCTTAAAACATGAAATATGAATGTTATAACCATCACTAAAATTACACAAATGTGCTTCATTCTTTTCCCTATGTAGTACCTGCATGAAAATGGGATTGTCCATCGAGATCTCAAACCTGAGAACCTTCTCTATGCAACTCCGGCCCCAGATGCACCACTCAAAATTGGTGAGAACATTTTTCTGATGTTTTATAACCCATTTTCCCAGAGCGGAAGAAATTTGTTCTATGGAATTTTTTTTTATTCCATCCATTACTGCCTCTGTCCAGTTTTCTCAAATACTCAGAATCTGTGAGGAATGATTCATTGTTTAGAACTTTGTGCTCTTCCTGAAACATTAACCTGGCTCTTAGCACTAATTCTCCATGCACCATTGCTGGACATGCAGATGAGTCACAGTTCCAGCTCTCAGCAATAATGAGGCTGTCTGGAGATAACCTTGTGGTTTGTAAATAAGTTTATAGTGAAGATATGATTCTTTCTTCGGTTATAAACATTTAATCTGTAACTATTTGGAGCTTAATTTCATATAATGAAAAACTCTGGAATAAAATACTTAGTACAAGCTAGTGGATGTAGGCTCTGATCCTTTTCTATATAAGCAGAGATAAATTCAGGTCTGTTCCCAAAAATGTCCTTCACTGGATGTTGTGCCCTCATAGGGTGAAAAACTTCCCTGGGTATTTGTGGAAGTCACATGTTTACAGAGGTGTTCTGGTTACTTCTACATTACTTCCTAAAAAAACTTTGTAGACTTGTAAGCTTCCTCAAACTTCGCTGACTCTAGAAACCTCCTTTTCCCCCAAATAAACATTCTGAAGAACTACAAAGATAAACTAGGAAATGCTCATCTACCCAAAGAAACACTTAACTCAGCATTCATTTTAGGAGAAAATTCATTAAATTTTATATTCCTTACAATTTTTTACAGTTAAATTATTAGAGATGAAGCATCCTCAGCAGAATCTGTGCTGGCAGCCACTGGAGGGCGTGGCCCTTCACTTGGCTCTCCTTTATAACTAAGTTGACTGATGTACATTTATAAGTGTTAACACCAGTGAAAATTAAGTTGTTCTTCCAGGAAAGTGTTGAGGCAGCAGAATGTGCATTATAAGAGCAAGAATCTAAAGAACAAATTTTGAAAATCCTGTTGGGCAGCCAGCTTTTTCTTGTAATCACTCCTGAAAGGAGTGGATAGCAGGGAGTTCCATTTCCTTTGACATCACTCAAAGATTTGATCCTTAAGGAAATCTCTTTAAATGGATGGAGAGATTCTAATTTGGGCAGGAGAGCCTTTCTTTCTGAAGGGCTGCCTGCTGCGTTCAGTGATATGAGCAGACCCCTCCATGGAAATATGGGTTTATCTTTGAAGTCTAAAATGATATCCTTTCTGCTCCTGCCTCCCTTGAAGAATAGCCTGGAGCAGTTTCCTTGATGCTCTTGATGAAGAGATAGCCCAGGAAACAGATCACAATGGTAGCAATTTGGGTAATATTTTACCTAGGTAATATATGGAGGAGTAAATAAAAAGAATTTTTGCTCCCCCTCCCCAAAGGTTTCATATTCATTATGTGAGTGAATAGGTGTCTGTCAAATATTCTAAAGAGGGTGGTATTACTTATTTTCAATCAGAATGAGCCTTTTGATATTCCTGTTTATTCCATGACATCTATGAAAGTCTGCTCTTTATTTCACCAGTGAATTAAAGGTTTTGAATTATATCACTAAGGCTAAACCTTCTCTTAGAGCTATTGTCACATAAATCTCAGAAATAAGAACACCAGACAAAACAGCACGATTACCATGATTACTTTAAGAAAAAAATACCTTATTTGTTAATATCTTTGACATATATACAAAAGCAACGTTTACACATTTGTTTATAAATGTATTTAGGACTCAAAGAAACACATGAATTAACATTTCTAGCTTCCTCTATCGTGACTTGTTCCATTCACACCCACCCCACTATCAGATCAAAAGCAAACAAGTAAATGCATTAGATCTGTTTTTAAAAGGCAAGAAGTGCTTATAATACTGGAAAAGTCTTGGTACACTAAATTCTTTTCTATTCTTATAGCTGACTTTGGACTCTCTAAAATTGTGGAACATCAAGTGCTCATGAAGACAGTGTGTGGGACCCCAGGGTACTGCGGTATGCTCTTTACTACTGACACTTTGCCTTTATTGAAATCTATTTTTACCTAATGACCTGATTTTATTTTTAATTCCTACTGTCTCTATTTATAGGTGTTTAAAATGTGGTGTGGCTCACCATGACTAAGGCATATATAAATGATACCTGGATTACCTCTTGTCTTTCCTGCAGAGTTCAATGATGTGAGATTTAGGACACCAGTGTTAGAACATCTGTTGCAAGAACTACCCTCAGAGCCAGGCAGGAGTGGAAAGTCAGCTACCAGGGAGTGGAGAGGGGAATGGCAGAATGTGGCTACAATGAGAGCCAAGAGCCCTTTGTCACTTTCTTTATTGGTTTTTCCTTGGGAGCGTGTGCAAGGAGAGTGGATGCATTAATTCTGATTGTATACAGAACAATGAGAATGGGGCAGCTATTAAAGATACCAGAAGCCACAGTCAAACTAGCCTGGTCCTAAGTCTGGCCGGTTCATCCATACCAGGAGAAAATGATGTAAAACATAATACACAAAATATGGATTTATTTCCAGTTTCACCCAGAACTGGGAAAAACATTCCTTCCTAGTCTGCTTTTGAATTCCCCCATAGCAGTTATAGTTTATAGATGGGAAAAAGAAGACTAAGGAATGTGTATGTGTAGATTTAGCTCTGGATTCCAATAGACAGGCTAAGTGACGTCTTCCTCCTAGCAGGGACCAGGACTTGGGGAGGGGTACTGACCCTACTGTCAGGATGGTATAATATTTCTTATAGGGAGCTTGAACTGAAAAAGACAAAAGACAATCCTTTGAAGACCACTGATATACGTTTATTAGGTCATTCGTGGCACTGTCTAGTCCATTAAGGCTAGGGCTTTAAGTCAGTTTCCCAGCAAGAGTCCTCCAGTACCCTTGTGGTGGACTGTGCTAAGGTCCCTCCATCCTTGTGCCTCATCTCCAGGATGAGCTGGAGGCACCCTGTGTAGAGTTCTCAGTCCATTGGCAGAACAAAAGCTTTTGGTTCATACTAGCAAGAAACCTTCCCCCTCCTTTTTATAGCTAAATTAAAACAGTAATAACCTAAAAGCCAAACAACAAAACACAAAAATTACCAGCTATTCCTAAAATTGATGGTTAACAAATGCACAGCAAATCAGCCAAAATCTTGACTCTGGGAAGAAGAGAAATGAAATGTCAAGCCATCAGTTGAAAGATGAATCAAAAAATGAGATTAGGATTTCATCTTTCCTAGTAGGATCAGAATCTTTCATACAGAGCTCCTTCCACTCATCTCTATAGCAGGCACTTATTAATCACCTACTGTATATCAGGCTTCTGCCTTGCCTCAGGGTGATACGTTTCCTGCACCAACCCCACTGCAGGGGCTCCCAACTTCTCGAGGAGCAGACTTACGATCCCCTAAATGATGGTGCCTAAAGAATACTGTGCTGAACCAGGCACTGTGGCACACACCTTTAGTCCCAGCATTCAGGAGCCGAGGCAGGGGGATCTCTGTGAGATCAAGGCCAGCTTGGTCTGCATAGTGAGCTCCAGGACAGCCAGGAGTATAGGGAGACCCTGTCTGAAAATAAATAAAAAACAAGCTAATAAAATGTTAAAAAGAAAAAAAAAAGAAACAGACACTGTGCTATGTGCACACAGAAACAGGAAGTAGGTGGCATTTGAAATTATTGGATGTTTTCTTCTATGGCATCTATATTTGTCGTCAGCCCTCTGCCTTAAAACTAGACAGAGAAGTAATACATAATTAATTCATTTAACACTTTTGAAGACGCAGAAATAAGATTGGAAAAGTGTATACTCTGAAGCAAATGTATACATAAATCCATAGATTTTTCATTTTGGAAGTAACTTTAAAGCTAATATATTAACATTTTCATTTTACTAAAGGCCAAAAAATTTAAGTGTAGCTATTAATGGTTTAGGCATGTGAAACCAAAGCTTAAAAACCACATAGAATTCCCTCCTTAAAAATCAATACAGATAAGTCAATGCATTATTGCTTTTATTATAAAATGTCTTTTTTTTTATTTTGAGACTAGGTCTTTCTCTGTAGAGCAGTCTGGCTTCCACACCTAACATACAAGTCAATGACTCATAGCTCTAGATATAAATGTAATAGAAGAAAAGAAAATAATATTGCTTCGTTATCTTGGCTATGTTCCAGTGCCTTTTACTGAATGAACAAAAGAAAACATGATCCCTGACCTTTAGCAACTCACCACTTAAGCAAGAATTTAGAAAATTAGGAATTAAGAATTTAGAGAATTAGGAGTATTTGCATAGAATATTGAGATTTACTGACTACAAAGTATTACAATTATATCACCTACTGAACCTACTGAAACTCAAACTTTACAGGATAAAGTCTTATTATGCTCATTTCCCAAATGCCAGTACTTAAAGCATGCAATATTTAGCGTAAAAGTGTTCTACTTGGACTCACTAAGAATCGATGACTCTGCTAGATTCTTTATGTACGTCAGTACAGGTCATCCTAATCAGAATCAAATAAAACATTTCAAAAAAGAAAAGAAGTAAAAGTCAGAATGTGTGTAAAACTGTGTGCAGTCAACCTTGGTAGCCTCAAGGATGTCCTTTTTCGGTCTCCACGTTCATATGCGCGTTTTATAATTTTACTTTGAGGTCGTTTTCCTGGTGAATTTGAAATACTATTTCCTTGCAACTTTATTGTTCATAAATACAATAATAGCACAGAATTAGTTATATTTATCTTCTTATTAAATTTTTACATTGTGCCAAGTGTTCTTAAACCCCATGAAGCTAAGAGTCTGTTAAGAGTAAGTTCAGAAAACTCAAAATACCTGTGGCTTAGACAGAATAGAGAATGCTTTTCTCACCCTCCATGTATAGAGGTAGGAAGTACTGTGGGCTTCCACAGCTGTGGCTCCATGGGTGCTGCTGGCCTTAATGTTGGAGACGTGGGCTTTGTCTCACAGTCTCAAGAGGTTGCTTGAAACTAGTCATCACATCTGCATTCTACTCAGCAGCATGGGAGAAGAGTGGGAGAAAGTTATACCTTCTTGCAGCAAATAGATTTGCTGAAATCCTGCGTGTCACTTCCACATACATCATATTGACCATACCTATCACAGCCTCTACACTCCCTGGGAAGCTGGCAATGTTTCTGTTCGTTCGGCACATTGCTGTTTAAATTAACTCAGAGTTCTGTTACTAAGTGAATTCATGCATTTCGGGTGTTGTAACAAAATATTTTAGACAAAATATTTTTAGACTTATAAGCAACAGAAACTTGTAGCTCCCCATTCTGAAAGTTTGCAGAGGTCAAGGAACTGGCAGATTCAAGGTCTGGCAAGGGCCATGTTTTCTGTTGGTAGACGGTACCCTCTTTGCCCTCACATGTTGAAAGAGTGAAGAGTTTCTCTTGTGCCTCTTTCTAAGGCACTAATTCCATTCACGCAGGCATCATCTTGTGATCTGATCACACGGCCAAGTCCAGACCCTCATCTCTTAAATCTGTCACTTTGGGAGAGATTAGGATTTCATCATAGATTTTTGATGCAACAGAGACCTTCAGGCCATCACTGAGAATGAAATTGGGGCTCTGTGGTAGAGAACTTGCCTAGTACATGCAAGTCCTTGTAGTTGGATCTCCCTTACCTCAAAAAAAGAAAAAGAATGAGGTTGGATTAAGCAACTCATTTCCTCCACTGTAGGTGGATGAAACAAGATTCTCATCCCTAAGGACAAAGTAAGAACTGTGCTAGCCTATGTTTGTTGTTAGCAGCTTCTTGGTTTGATGTGATAGTGGTTATTTCTCTTAGTACTATTCTCTGACAGTCTCCCTATGGCCCTTCCTCCTAAGTGTACCATGTATAAATCTTGTCCCATAATTCCTATGCTCCTATTTGTTTTCCTTCTGTATTTCTTTCATGCCTTCAGATATCCAAGACTATAGGGGGAGAGATTAAATTCAATTACGCCAAATGAGATTGCCCATTTGTCATCATTAATTCTTGGACAGTTGATTGCACAATTAAAAGAGAAATGAGAAAAGAATGATAACTCAAAGATTTTCCACAAGAAAGAAAGATGATAAACTATAAAATGATCATTTAATATAAAACAGAAAGTAGTCCCAGAAGATGGGTAGGTTGAAACAATTTCCTGAGAATTGAGCAACCTTAGAACAGGAGGATCAAAAAAATGAGGAAACTAATGTTCTCTTAGAGTCTTTCCTGTGAGTACTAGCAAGCAGTGTCCTTTCAAGGACCGTAAGGACAGTGATGTGGACAGATCTTTCTTTCAGCACTCAGACTGGTCATTCTAAGAAAGAATGATTCATTCACTGATAAAAGGAACATTGAATGTTAAATGTCTAATAGACTCCATGTTAACCACTGAGGTTATAAGGATAAACACAGTGTGGTCTTGCTCTTCAAAGATTTCATGCACTGGGGAAGAAAGGCCTGTACATAGCAAATCAAGGTTTTTTGTGATGAGTTCTATATTTATCTGAGTCAAAGGCTCAGGGATACAGAGAAGAGGATCTATTAATCTTGGCTAGAGGGTTTTACAAAGACAGACATTTGAGCCAAATACTAGAGGATGAGTAGGGGTTCAGTAGAGAGGTGGTCATGAGTATTACAAGTGGGCCCAGGAAGAGCAGAGTCATGGAGGATTGGCAGCACCTGGCAAGTTCAGAGGCTGCCTGTCACTTTGCTGCTTTGTACAGCTGGAACAGAGTCCTTCAAATGCAGGTGCAGATGGATTTAGATGAAAAGAATCTGTACATCTGGCTCCAGAATTCAGAAGAACTGATCAGGAATGGTGATTCAACAGAGGTTTTGAATCAGGGTAATATCTTGAAATCAAGGCTGTATTTTATAAATATCTGCATAGTAATATTATGGCACATAACAAGTGACTTTGAAGGGCAAATGTTAGTAAACAGCCAAGTCAGAAAGCTATTGTAAATGCTGTTTTTTACCTTTTAATGGCAAAGCTACACACAGGACTGTTACCTTAGAGATTCTTGGCAGACAACATATTTGACCTATTCCTAAATCCAATCAGTTTAGCTAACATTGCAAAAGTACCATTTAATATGTTGTCTGTGACAGAAACAGGCTCATTCATAGACACTGTCATCTTTTAAGAGTGGCTTATTTTCTGACTATTGTTATTAATACTGCAGATATGCACAGCATCCTACAATGTGTGCAATGAGAAAACAGGGAGCTGAGTGGTCAAGAGTGATTACTCTTCCTATTCTGCTACAACAGCAGCTCACCAGGAAGGAGCCCTTCCCATAATACATGAAAACTAGGTGAATGCAGCAGAGGACCGCTCGCCTCAGGGGACTATTTCTGGAATTCAGAGGGAAAGGGAAAGTGCTTTGTGGACCTGGAAGTGTTAAATAAATGTGGAATTGCTACCATAAAGAGTGAGCAGGCTTGGAAATAAAACAAAGGTCAATATATTTATACAAAACAAGGGTCAAATTGCATATAAATAACTATGTGTTTACTTAGACATATTCTTGACCCAAAGGAAGTACATTGAATTGCTACTTCAGAGTCAGAGTGGAGAGAGCCTTATTCAGTTCTGTATGATAACACAGGAAACAATGGTAAGTTTGACTAAGGAGAAACAAAGGTCACTGTGACACAGGAAGCAGGTGACCTAGACCAGAAGCCACCTACAGGGCTTTGAACTGAAAAAAAAAAAAAAAAAGATGAATACTTATAATCATCTATCTTATAAAAATTAGACCATCAGAGATCATCTAAAACACACTTTCAAAATTCCCCTCAATTCTAGACCCTTCTCCCTTTACCCCAGATAAGTATAGTCATCAGTTTGGTCTGTGTCCTCCAAGAATAAATAGATGAAAAGGAAACTGTCCATTTATAGAATAGGTTGGTGATGAAGCCCACATCCAAGACTGGAGAGAATCCTTATCCTGCTATAGAAAGTGTGGCTTTTCATGGAGACTGCCCTAGTCTTTTATAGCCGAACCACTCAGTGTGCTACCAGAAGAGACATAGAAAGGGCTCTGAAAAAGAAGATGCTTATTATGCCCACACATCCTAGAGGATGTGTGTAGAAACAGTGTACACAATGTAGGGCTACATAACAAAGACAACAGGGTGTTCAGGGACAAAAACAGGAGCACAGGAAGACAAAACCCACGTTCTCTATTGGGGTTTCCAAGGGAAAAGCAGGGAATGCTAGTGTGAAGCTTGTGGTTCCTTTAATATTGCTTTGTGGTCTCCAAGTTACTGTGATCCCTAATTATCTACCACCTTCCCCAGGGATAACTAAGGAAGAGGGATATTGTTTCCTGGGGCACATGGGCCAGGCAGGAAAAGCTCCCTAGATAAAGAGACAACAAAGCATGTATACTCCCGATGGGACTCACTGTTACCATTAAGAATTCACTGTCTCCAAGAAAGGACCAGATACTCTGCAGCCAGGAGAGGTTTTTTAATGTGTTAAAAATATTTAAAATGAACAGAAAAAGATTCAATATTTATAATACAGAGACTTTACATTTAACTGAGGAGCTGCCTAGGAATCGTACAACTGAGGGGAGGGAGAAGTGTGAGCTTCTCTGGTTGCTTGTTGTAAGGGTGATTGTGTCCAAGGTCAGTTTTTTTAATGTGCCCAGTCTCTACTTTAATGGAGGCTTTTAATGATGGTGTTTATGTTACACCATCTTTCATATTTGGGGAAGTAAAAGAAGAAAAACTAGTCTCATGGAACCTTTGCCCCTTGCTGTTAATAAGATTGTTTTGTAAGTGAATTGCAAAAAGAAAATCATAAATGTTTCATGTTTAAGCAAATATTCATTTTCTCCTAGGAAATTTACATAATCAAAACCAAATTCTAGACCAGAAAACTAATATCCATGGTTCAGACAAAGGAAATCAGGGTCTAGTGTTCTGAAGTTGCCAATAAAGTGTTCAGCATTGAAGGGACTCTCAATATCTATCTTATTATTGGAGGGAAGAAAAAGCATAAGTCTCAGTAAAAGTTATGTATCTACTGGGCCTTTTCCTTTTTGTTTGAGACTGGGTCTCACTATGTAGACCCATCTGGAACTTGCTATATAGATTGTCCCAGGCCAGCCTCCATCTCACAGAGATCCACCTGCTTCTGCCTCCCAAGTGTTGGGATTAAAAGCATGTGCCACCACACCCCTGGATCTTGGCTCTTGATGACTGTGCTATAATGCAACTGTATAATATTAAATGCCATGCCAATCGTAGAAAACAAGTAGACACTGTTGAGCATATATGAGAGACTGATGTGATAATGGGCTAAGTAAAGGACTACTCTGTCTAATATCATTTATTTCCAATCTTAGTTAAACTATATATGTTCGTATTTCATATTTGTACTTTTGTGCTTGCTCAAATTCTATTTTCAGAGCCCAGAAGCAGTTAAGAATTTATTTTCTTTTGACATTTGCCAAGGCCTCATTATTTTCTGTGACAGTCCTATTGGCATAATGTGGATGAAATATTAATACATAAAAATATCCCATATGCTAAGTACCTGAGCAAAACAGTATTTTGATATTTTTAGGCTTTGGTAATAGAAAATATATGTTGTGCTTCTATTTGAACCAAAATGAAAGCTAGTTATTAGTTAGTGATGAATGAGCTGCCACTGTGTTTGAAGAGATCTGCAACTAGGGTCTGCATCTGTTGCCATAAATAATATTTTGAGAGTTTCCATGTGTAGAGAAATATAAAATATTCCAGGCAGCAGACTATGGCTGCCTCAGGGTTAGAAATGGACACTTCATCATAACAGACAAGTTCTGCTAATATTATCAGTATTACAAGTGAAGGTGCTATCATAGAAAAAATAAGTACTTATAAACATAGGTGGCAAAATGTGGGCCTTCAGCTATTAGTATTTGAGGGGCTTGATGGCTGTCTGGATGCTATGTAAAAGAGAAGAGCTCTCCTTCTTATTCCGAAGAATACCCCAGTATGGAAAAGGGCCAGCAAATAGTAAATGTCACTAATCTGATGTTCGGTGTCAAAATCACATACATTTTTAAAGATTTATTTTATTATCTTTGATTATGTATACACTGTGTGTCTGCACGTGAGTGTCAATGCCCTCAGAAATCAGAAACATAGCCCCTGGAGCTGGAATTTCATGCAGTTCTGAGCTGCCTGATGTAAGTATGAGGAACTGAACTCAGTTCCTCTGCAAAGCAGAAAGCACTCTTAACTGCTAAGCTATCTCTCCAGCCCCAAATCACATACATATTTCCCATCCACTCTAAGGTATGCCAAATGTCCTTCACAATCTGCCTTCACTACAGAGTGGCTAGAGGAGTGGGTGAACCAAACAGCCCTCTCTATTTCTCTCAAGCATGGACTGCTGAGTGTTCTTGTGGTTGCTGTGCTGTTGTTCATGTTTGCGCAGTCCACTAGGCTTGTGGGTCTTTTGACTGGGTCCTTCTCTGACCTTTGCTTTGGTGCAATATCGAAACTTTCTAAATCTCTGTTCAACTACACAGTTGAAATAATAGTAACACATTTCATAAGGCTATGCTAAGTAGGTGGGAAAGGGTGCCCCAAATGAACCTCCCTCCCTGACCATAACCCTCCTTCACCCTGAGGTAGAATGTGTCCCAAACCATCATCTGTCATAGCATCTGGGCAGATGAACAGGTAAAGGAAAATGGGGCTGCGAACACACGCAGGGCTGAACACACATATAAGGGTGGTAAGAAAAGGTCATTGACAGGCTCCTCCTGCTTTGGGCCTCAGAAAGGACAGGGACTCTTCCAAGTTTGAAATCTGCAGAAAGTGAGTTTCTTTGGTTCTTTGTATTGGCTTGATATTGCACTTATTATAAGGTATATTTTGAGGAAGTTAAGATGTAGAGATGTTAAATGCATGTTTTATGTACTAAATATGTATTGAGCTTTTTATTAAGCTTCTGTGATGCACCAGGTTCTTAGAGTACTAGATATACAGCAGTAAATAACTAAACAAAATAAAGCAAGAAAGACGATCAATAAAATAAATGTAAATTACACAGGAAAAAGTGTCATTCCTATGGAGCAATGTAAGTTGGAAAGGGGGCCCGGGTTGTAACTTAAAATGGATGATCAGGGAAGGCCTTCTGTCAGAGTAGAGTATATAAATAAAATGTTGAAAGGTTTGAAGGGGAGAGCAAGCCATAGGGATGCTTGGGGAAAGAACATCCTAGAAGAGAGATACTGCAGCCAACCCAAGCCAGGCTCAGGCAGGGGTATCTTTCAAGTCAGCAAGGAGGGTAGTTGGTTGTACAGTGGGGAGGAAAGACCTAGCAGCCAGAAGAATGCAGTCAACCTTTTTACTGAGATGAAACTGAATTCTGGAGCACAATTTGGGCTTGCTAACTTCGTGACCCATGTTTGATATCTCAGGGGAGAAAATGAATTCGAGAACAAGGCTGTTGATGGAAATATAGGAACATCAAGAGATAGATCTCATTTAAAGTCATGAGACCATCAGGCATCCCCAAGACATAAAAGGAGGCAACCCTGACTGCTCCTTTGCCCATACCACCCTTAGGAGGTCAGAATGAATGCGAACATCATCACTTACAACACTTCAAATAGAAGAGGATGCTCCAGAAGACAGAATTAGGAATTGTGAATAGATGTCACCAGGCACAGATGTTTGGCTTAGTATACAAAATAATATTCTAACAGCTATGCCTGTCAGCAACCAAAGAGGCTGCCTCACTGGCATTTGAAAGTGTGGGCAAAAGGATCCAAGACTATCATCAAGAGGAGGGGAGGAAGAGTCCTGTTCATTTAGGCATCATCCAAGGGATACATAGTAGACCATATTCCACAATCCATCTATATATTCTGTCTGTGCACACTAAATTGAGGGCTATGGTAACTATTTAATTTAGATAAATGTTAACCAAAACGAGTTTGGCCTGAGATGGCTGCAGCACTGTGTCTGAAGAGGCTGCCTTCAACATCCCCCTGCCCCATCTTACGCTCTGTGCATTTAGAATCTTTTAGGATTATAGCAATCTTTAACTTCTGGGTCTTTGCAGCAGTCATTTGTTATTTTCACTTCTGTGTAACTATAAGATACTACCTAAGAACAGAACCCGCCGTACCAGACATTTCACAGTTCTGCAAGGATTCAGCTCTATTATTACATATGTGAGGGTGGGATGATGGGAGGAAAAGAGGTCAAAAGGAAGAGGTGATTGATGGCAAGTGGGTAGAAGACTTGCTTAAAATGTGCTATTTGGGCCCTGAACACCCACAAAATGTTCCATTTTAGAACGTTAATACAGAAAGTATATGCACAAAATAAAAATAAAAAGTTTCAAAAGAATTATTGATAATCACCAGTCAGGAAGTTTATGGATCCCTTAGAGAAAAACACAGTATGCCCCATACTTAATATGTTGGAAGGCTTGAATTCTAAACTGTTACTTTGTTTCTATCTCTGTTTACAGCAGAGATTTTATGTAATGCTGTCACTGAAATGAACTGGGTTTGTTTGTTCTTCATCTCATCCCACAAAAACGGAAAGACAACTTTTCAACCGTGAACATTTATTCACAGCTATGCCAACTTTGAAGTGATCATGAGACTTGATGTGATTCAGATTTGTAGAAATGTGTGATTGCCTCAAGGTGGGAGTGCTCCACAAAAATCTTCAAAAAGTGTATTTTGTGGGTACATAAATTGCAAAGGGTTTTTTGCTTGTTTCTCTTGTGAAAACTAAGCGTTCTTAAATTTGATTTTCCCCTTTACATATTATTAAAAACTAAAAAGATGAGAAAAACTATCTGTATTTCTACTATCTTATCTGTACAAACCATCTCTAGAATTTATGCAAAGGAAAATATCGTGCAATTCATGTGTCAAAGAACATTCCGTGACCAGCTTAAATGAAAAGCATGCAGTGGGAGCTGGGTTGGTGTTTTCAGCATAAATAATGGAGAGCACTGGAGAATAGGAGGAGTGACTTGAACACATGGCATGTTAACTCTTGTTTGAAAATATCCTGACTTGTCCTTCTTGTTCTTCATGAGATAGAGCTGAGGCAAGTAACAGAGGCCTGAGATTCCTTCTTAGTCCGTCTGTTCTTCACTGTGACATACATGGAATTGCTAACTGACACTGCTGGCCAGAGGTATATCCACAATCCCAGGCCACAGGTTGACCCCAAATCTCAAGTGCATTCTGGTCTAAGCTGTACCTTCATAAAGGAGTCCTTTAGCAACCTCTCTAATCTAAAAATACTCCAGTTTTACACAGGTGGTGTGCCTTTCTTAACAAATGGAGGAGACAGCTTAACAAAGAACTGCATAAGGCACAGATCCTTTAAAAAGGCACCCTAGTTGGAGTCCATCCAGCTGTGGGCACCAGGCAGCTTCCCTGAGTACATCTTTCTCCTCTGTTTTTCCAGACCACAATGAGGAAGAGGGAAGGGACAAGGACATTCCATACAGTGATCTTGTGCTTTTTGAATATGAGTTCTCTCTCCCTAGCCTCTCCTTCCTCCTGTTCCATTCTCCAGTAATGAAGTTTAGAAAATTCAGGGGCTGGGTTAAAGAGAGTAGAGGTGCTTAGGAGACAGCTCAGTTCATAAAGTGCTTGCCACTTAAACATAGGAATCTGAATTTTATTCCCAGAATCCATATAAAAGTCAGGTGTGGTGGTATGTGCCTTTAATCCCAGCACTGGGGAAGCAGAGGCAGTCTAGCCTACTTGGTAAGCCCTAGGTCAGTAAGAGATACTGTCTCAAAGAGACAAGGTAGACGGACTCTTCATCCCTGAGGAATGACACCCAAGGTTGTTCTCTGATTTCCACATGACACAAACATAAAAATTCTGGCAGTTTTCCCCTACACTTGGAATGGGGGAGTCTGAAAGTCAGATTTAGGCCTTAAGATGTACATAGATTGTTTTTCTCCCTATATATTTTGATTTGCCAGAATGAAAGCAGAGAAGAGGCTTTAAAGTCAAATAAGGGGACTGGAAAGATAGAGTGGTAGGCAGTTAAGATCACTGGCTGCTCTTGCAGAAGACCCGGGTTCAAATCCCAGCACCCACATGGCGGCTGACCACTCCATAACCCCAGTTCCAGGGGAATCCAAAGACCTAAGACCCAGAAATTAGAGAGATGCAAGCATTACAAAATAAATAAATAAATAAATAAATAAATAAATAAATAAATAAACTTAAAAAACAGAAAATCTCTGAGTACTAGACTTGACAGCCTGATAGGAAGGCTTCACCCCACCCCACCTTCACTGCACCCCTGAGTGGGGCGGCCTTGCTCCTTCCTGCCACAGGACCTTAGCATGGATGCTTTCTTTACCTGAAGCTCTTTGCCTGCTTTCCTCAACTGCCCTCTAGTTCATTTCTCTAGGTCCTTCATACCTCAGTTCAGATGTTGCTTCCTCCTGTCATCTTCCCTGACCCTGTGGCTGGGCTAACCCTATCCAGACACCCTTCCCTCAAGCACTCCAAGTTACTACTTTGCACTTTTCTTATGGGTTCTTTTTAATTAACATTCACCTCCCTGACCTGTGTGAAGGTTGGGACTTGCTATCTTTAGCACCTCACTATTGCCCCAGCACCCCTGAAACAGTACCTATCCTACAGAAGGTGTTTAATAAATATTTGATAAATTATTTTCTGAGTGAGTGAATGAATACATTGATTATACTCTAGTCTTCATCAGATTTGCTTTACTCAAAAGAGTTCATTGTGCCTTGAAAATGTTCATAACCAAATGCTCCTCTGTGGTTTTAACTTAGTAAGAAGGACAGAATCATGCAGCCCATCTAGAACACTGAAAAAAATGAAGGCATAGTCAAGGATCAATACTGTCTCTATATCGTTCTTCTGGGGTCTTAGGGAAAGTGAGCAATCCAACACCAGTGATTCCTATAAGTGTTTATCAGCCATTTCCAGAACTGATTATATGTGATAAATCTGAACTCATTGCAGTTTCTAGATAGATCTTTATTCTCTAGATGTTTTAGTGATGCCATTATCTTATAGAAAAAAATTCAATACTCTGTGGTCTAGGTGGTACTGAATAAATATCATTGAATTTTTGTATAATTTTTACATCTGGTCCTAATTGCTTTTTTAAAGGGTATGTCTGGCATTTGGGGAATTCTCAGAATATTTACCAAAATTAGACTGTATTGGACATTGGACCTGTACATATACTGGGAGCTCTATAATATGTACTGTTTGATGGACAATAATGTGAATTGATAAGGTGATTTTAGAAAGTGCCAGACAACATCGACTCACTTAGAAGGTAGCCAAAGAAGTCAAGAATACATGAGTATAAGTCCTGTAAAATACTTTTTTTTTTCTTTTTTGGGTGCTAAAGATAGAATCTCAGGCCTTAAGCATGCTAAGAACACACTCTACCACTGGGGATCAGACACTCCTCCAGACAGGGACTCCTTAGGAAGTGAACCAAATCCACTGTCCACACAGTGGACCATCACCATGAGCTCTGGTGGAGCCTGTCATCGAGGGACTCTGGATTTACTGGAAAGACTACTGTGGATTTCCACTGATGTCTTTCAGTGCTATCCTGTACCCCACTCTTCTCCAGCCAAGATTTTCTAGTCCTTGTAAACTATGTTTCATAAAATACAGGAGATGAAGAGCTGACACCATAAAAGGAGGGCGTGCATCCTAGGATGCTAAGTAGCCACTCAGCAACATGCCCTCTCCAAGGACTTGTATTTGCATTCAAGAACTTTTTCTTATTCACAGTATGTCCTGACACTAAAGTGTATCTGGAAAAAAAAATGTTTTTTGACTTGAAAGGATTTCTTCTCCCATAATTTTGTTTATTTAGTGATAGACTTATTGATATCCTCTCTTGTTTTGAGATAGAGTTTCCTATAACGCAGGCTGGCCTCAAACTCCTTTATATAGCAGAGGGTGGTCTTGACCTTCTGATCCCCCTGCTTGCCCACTTCCTAATGCTGGGATTACAGGTATGTGCCACCACACCTAGTTTGATATCTTAATGAAAAAGAAAGTATCTGAGTGTCTCTCCATTGTCTCATTCTGAGATTACAAATTGCTGGAGTCACCTATCGGCACATTGGACACCTAGGAGACAAGCACTGAAGCACCAGAGCCTGGTATTTATTCTGAAAAGCTTTTGGAAAAAGCTTTAAACTCCTTTAAAGGGTTTGGGTAGATTATAAGGGTGACTTCTGTTAATTCCAAAGGAAACCAAAGTCATACTAACTAGCGATTGAAAATATACTATGGAAAATGATATCTAGATTTTGTATATGAGTTGATTTAGACTTCATTTAACTCCTCGTTTATATTAGAATTAAAATGTTATAAATTCCTTTAAAGAATATTTTAAGAAAAAAATATTACAGAAGGCAAGAACATTTTATTTTTCCTTTGTCTCAATTAACTTCACGGTAGGAAATTTATCCTTTCACCCCCAGAGTTGACTCATTACAGGATAGTGCCTTACAGGGAAGTGTTTTTTGCTTCTGGAGAGTATATTTGATCCCAGGGCTGTAAAGGGATTGCAGATACTGTCCTGTTCGTTAAAAAAATTTAGATGCTCTGTAGAGGGACACAAAGTGCACTTTCTTCCAAGGTGTTCACTTGTTGCAGGTCTCTTGGCTGAGCGCCACAGGAAGTGGGGGGGGAGCACCTGACTCTTGCCAGGAGATGTTTCTGGCCAGCACAGACAGAAGGTTTGACTTCACTAGCTAGCAGTATGAGCCCTGGGGCAGCACAGTCACTGCTCTAACAGGATAAATGGGGGATGAGATGCAGCAGGCTCTGCAGGGCAAGAGTGTGCCCGCTGGTCCGCTCTTCAAGCTTGAAGGATCAGTGACTATTCCTTACTAAATCACAGGTTAAAACTCAAAGTAAACTTGGAAATAGGCTAGCCCAGTTCACTTAGACTTTAAAGGTAAAAAAAAAAAAAACCCAAAACCCAAAGCTTCAAGAAACATAAAAGCATCTGTCCAACAGTTCTCTGTAGGTATGATTAAATATCAATGTGGGGCTCAAATCAGGTGCCTGAGTGGGCTACGGCTGACACTACTCACTACACAAGCCAAAACACCTGTCCTGCCACTTCTTCCCATCCGGGCCAGCTCCCAGGGACAGGTGGTAGAAACCTTCCCCAGAAGTGAATCCCTTTGCACAAGGAGAAACAGCATTTGCAAGGGGTGGGGTCATTTCTGTTAGGCTATTGGGGCCCAAAGCCTCCTTCTGTGAGGTAAAAATTATTCCAGGAAATGAAACCTTACCTGAGAATGTAAACATTGGCACTAGGCAGGCAGTTTCTTAATTCTGTCAATTAAATCTTAAAAGGACATTTTTTTCTAGGAATGATTCAACTTTAAACAAGAAAAATTTCTTGGATCCAAATACAAGTCCTTAAAGAGTGCATGTTGCTGAGTGGCTACTTAGCATCCTAGGATGCACGCCCTCCTTTTATGGTGTCAGCTCTTCATCTCCTGTATTTTATGAAACATAGTTCTACAAGGACTAGAAAATCTTGGTTGGAGAAGAGTGGGGTACAGGATAGCACTGAAAGACATCAGTGGAAATCCACAGTAGTCTTTCCAGTAAATCCAGAGTCCCTCGATGACAGGTTCCACCAGAGCTCATGGTGATGGTAGTACTGAGTATGAACATTTCCCTCCAGTGTGGACAGTGGATTAGGTTCATTTACTATGAAGCCCCTATCTGGAGGAGTGTGTGATCCCCCAGAACTCCCACAAGGCATCCTCAGCTTGCATCAAACTTCCTTAGGGAGTCCAACACCTACAGGTCTGTCACTGAACATAGTCTCTTCTCTGGATGGTAGGACTGAACTCTGTCTCTTTGTAGATGATAGAGATCTTACTTCTCTTTCTTTTCCATTGTTAGGCAAACAAACAGCACTCCCAATCCTTCGTGCAAATCACCAAACCCAGTTAACTTCCTGTTTTCACAGCTCTAATGTAATAAAAATATAAACGGTCATGACATTCTCCACTCCAGGAGTTTCATAACTGAGTGGGCTTTCTTTTCCTCAGTGATCGAAAGGGCTACTATAGGCATTCCTGTGCACAGAGAAATCCCCCTTTCTCAGGTCATGGCCTCATGCTCACTGGAAACAGATTCTCACTGAGGCCTTATACACAGTGGTCAATGTCAAGACCCGTGTCAGGGCCCTTCCTGTGCATCGTCTAACCTTTCAGTACTAGAGCTTTGCAGACCCTTCCCGCAGTCTGCCCTGGTCCTTGCTGCCCACAGCACAGACATGTACTCACTGTACACCCGATTCAAGTAGTTCTAGATTTCAAGGAGGCATAATTTTGCCCATTTTCCCCTTTACTGTGTGTAGCTTTCATTTCTTCTTTGTCTATGCACAAAGTTCTCTTTGGAGTAACAGGCTTTTTGTAGTCAACATACACCACTATCTGATTTGAGAAGTATCGTGAGATTGAATATAGAATGCTATCATTAATAGCTTACTTTGATGTACCCATGACATCAAGATACTCCAAATTCTCCTATGGAAATAGAAGAATCCGTGGCATCCTGATGTGGTTATAGGAGAGACAATTTGTTTTAAAAGAATTCACAAGTCTTATTGGGAATTCATTTCTTTCCATCGCTTGCTATTGAAAAGCGAATGCTGAGTGCAAGCTCCAATTTAACCCAATTTTCTCTCTTTCTGCAGCGCCTGAAATTCTCAGAGGCTGTGCCTATGGACCTGAGGTGGACATGTGGTCTGTAGGAATAATCACCTACATCTTGTAAGTGAAGAAAAGCAATCTTTATGCAAACTGCCTTTGCATGATATCTTCTAGGTATTGATGATTCTCATAAAAACCAAGATTACTATTTGACTTTCTGTAATGTTTCTTTTCACATTACATGTAGTTGGTGATAGAATTTTCTCAAAATGAATGTTATTTCTTATTTTGTCATTTTTTTTGAGAGATAGAATCTCTGTTCAGGGCTTTTCTTTGTCAATTTTCCTATATAATGCACAGCACATTTAAGCAACTAATGGTCATGTGAAATCTAGGTTCATCCACCACACACTCTCATTTTATTTATTTGCATCTCATTGAATAGACTTTTAGTCCTTTTAGGAGAGCTGTCATTTGTTTCTTAAGAAATCTTAAACTAGGGGATAGAGAGATGACTCAGAGTTTAAGAGTACTCACTGCTTTTGCAGAGGACCCAGGTTGAGTCCCTAGCACCCACATAAGGCAGCCCATAAGTGCCTGGAACTCCACTTGCAGGGAATCTGATAACTTCTGACCTCCATGGGCATCTGTAAGCATGTGATGCACATAAACTTACACAGGCACCCATATATACATATAAAAAAATAGGAATTTTTTAAAAAAGAAAGCTCAGAATCCCAAGCTGGTGTGTATCCTATCAGAGTATTTTGAACAGATTTGGCTATTTCAAAGGCCTTGGGTTACAGTATTAAAAATACTGTAAATAACATGAGCTAAATATTTCATTCTCTGGTATCTCTAATTCCATTCCTGAGCTACTATCTAATAAAAAAATAGGAGTCTCTGGAAATTTGCCAAAACAGTGATGGAACTAGAGGTAATGATGAGGGCAGTTATAAGTGAAGGTTGCTATAGAAAAGTTAAAACACAAGATACCAATGAGTTCAGGAGTTAATCCAAAATAAGCATATTTATTGGCCATTCTGAAGGGGATGCAGAGTTAGTTTTTGGAACCCATAATATTCAAATCTGTAGAGAGATTTTCAAGGGTTTCAAAGAGAGTGTATTAGTTGTAGGTGAGTGACTATAACAGAATGCACAGCAGAGAGGTTTAAACAAGAGACAGTTACATTTTCACAGTCCCAAAAGCTAGAACCTGATGTCAAAGTGACTGCATGGCTGGGCTCTGGAGAGGACCCTCTTCCTTTACACTGTGTCCCAACATGGAAGGCACGGAGAGAATTATCCCTGAACTATGGAGTAAGCATGCTTTCTGAAAGGAAGTGAAAAACTACACTGTACAAATAAGGTTCAGTTTTGCCCATAAAATGTAAATGCCCTTGATTATAATTCATGTTGAAATGTACTGTGAGGAGATAAGCTTCATGCTCTAACAGAACTTGAGGGTATGGAAGCAGAAAATTGAGTTATGTCCATTCTGGAAAACTGGAATACAGATTAGGTAAAACTCCACAGAAAGCCCACAGGCATGAGATAAAGGAGGGAAAAACTGATCATATGACAAGCATTTCATTATAGCCTTCAAAACAACTTTAGAAATCTGGGCAATTCCTTCCCCTGGCCCATTACCAAACTATACAAACTGCTTTGTTCTGGTTCTTCTTGTTTCATACAGCTTGGGTTACTGACTAATAGGTGATGGTTGAAGATGACAGTGCCACTTAAAACTGATACCATTTAAGTTCTCCAACTCCATCAGCCCTAAACCTTGGAACTTTTTACTTAACCTGTAGTCCATTAGTCCACCTGGCAAGGATCATTGGCACATTTTCCTCTGTGAAGTGTACCACTGGACCTGCACATCACCTTTATTTAGCCTTCATGTACATTTAGCAGGGTGACGGTGACTTGAAACTGTGCCATCAAGTCATCTGATTCATTGCACTGGGTGGTTCAGAACCAAAAGGGGGCAGGGCACAGAAATAATGGACGAAAGAGGTAGCACTGAGGATCTGTTCTGTTGATGCTTTCTGGGAAAACTACATGATGAACATCACTTGAATTCTAACTTTATCACCCAAACATTGAGGTACATATTTTATATCCACTTCTCTATATATGCGTAAACTCTGGGATTTATTTTCATAAAGCCGTGAATGTAAATGTGATGACTATTTGTGTGTGTACATGTGTGACTGTGTGGGCATATGTACGTGTGTGCATGTGCACACTTGTATGTGCACGTATGTGAAGGCCAGAAGACAGTCTTAGGTATCATTCCTCGGGTGCTGTTCATCTTTTTTCTTTTTCTGCTTTTGTTTTGCTTTGAGACAGGTTCTCTGTTAGCCAGGAGTTCACCAAGTAGGCTAAGCTGACTAGCCAGGAAGCCCCAAGTACCCACCTCCCCAGCACTGAGATTACAAGTATATGCCACTGTGCCCAGCTTTTTTTTTTCTTTTTCTTGTAATGTGAGCTCTGAGGATCCATCTTAGGTCCTCATGATTATTAGGCAAGCTGAATGAGTTGTGTCTCCAGCCCCTGATTCTGGTTAAGGTAGAAACCTGTTTTCTTTTGCCCCTCATCTTATGAGGACAGCTGCATTTAATGCTTCACTCCTTAAAAGTTCTGCTTGTCACAACCTACTTTGTGCAATGGCCTATTTCTGAAGATGACTTTAGGTTGGAAGTAAAGGCCTACCTACTGTTTCTTGCAGGAATTCTGGGCCATTTACCTTTTAAAGCTGTAGTACTGGTCATTTAACTACAGTGATCAGGTGAACTCATCACCAGAAGTTCAAAGCCTCTCCTCCAGCTGCAGCACTTATCCAAAGGCTTGGAGCTGCCCTGTTCAGCACCTTTATACTTCAGGCCTGTATAATCCCCACGAGGTTCTGAACTGCCACTGTCATGTCACCATTTCTGAAGGGGCCTTGTGCCACCCGCATGTGCATGGTTGCTGCTCTGTGTTGAAATCCTGGAATTTCAGGCTGCCATGACATAAACTGTTTACTTCTGCCACCAAAGCACAGTCACTCACATGACTGGTATGAAAAGACATTCAAGCACTATAATTTTTTAATTATCATTTTTGTCTTTAGATTTTCAGAATGGGAAACATAAGGACAGTCCTAAACAAAACCTGGAAAGTTGGCTACTTTCTCCATGACTAAGCAGCAGTCAACTCTACGTTCCTAGTATTATAAGGGCAGGAGGGCCAAGGCAAGGACCCGTTCTCCCTTCTATCCTTATGTTTCCCTTGCACACATGGGTCGATGCTGGATTCTCTGTGCAGACTGATACAAGGGAAGAGTGCACTGGCTTAGGCTTTATCTCTCCCAAGTCTTGCCCTCTCCTGGCTGGCTCCAGAATATTTAGAAGAGATGAAGATTCTCTTGCTGGGGCATTTCATGAGCAGAAGGACATAAGAAACTGTTTCTTTCTAGTACCTAATTTTAAGATAGGCTTCATTTGCCCATGGTTCACACCAGCCTGGCTGGCTTAAAGGAAGAATTGGAGAGGATAGCTTTTAACTTTTCATATTTTCCCCACATTATTTTCAAAGGCAACACATACGATATATGCCTGGCATGGACTCTTTATTTGTTTTCAGTCCCTTTTTGCTCGCTATTGATTTCATAACCTCCACTTGTCTCCAAACAGTGCAGACTTGGAAATCTTAGACCAGCAACTCCCTTTTTCCCTCTCTCTTTTAGGATGCTAGGGCTGTGTCACTGTTCCTTTTTTTCCACTTTTTCCATTTCTTTTTATGCTGACCTGAGAGTAGAAAGTGCCGGTAGAAGTGGTCAGATATCTTTAAGATGCACAGTGGTGAGGTGATGTACAAGAACAAGCCAGTCCAGGCTGCCCATCGGTTGGCTGCCATGGTACTGAATTAACAGTTTTATCTCTACCATATTTCATTCTGAAATCCAAACCAGAATAAGAGATGGAAATACCAGACTTTTACTAATGGTTAGTGTCCTAGTATGTTTCTTCATTGCTGTGACAAAATACTCTGACCACTACCAACTTGGGGAGGAAAGGATTTATTTAGCTTACATATCCCAGGTCACAGTTCATCTGGGATCCCAAGGTAGGAACTCAGGGCAGGAACCTGGAGGCAGGAGCTGGAGCACAGGCCATGGAGGAACACTGCTTACTGGCTTGCTACCCTGGCCCCTGCTCAGCTTGCTCTCTTATCCAACACAGGCCCACCTGCCCAGGAGTGGCGCTACCCACAGTGGGCTGGGCCCTTACACATTACTCAACAATGAAGAAAATGCCCCACAGACATGGCCACAGGCCAGTCCAATGGAGGCAATTCCCTAATTGAGGCTCCCTCAACCCATGTATGTCAAGTTGACACTAACTGTCCAGCACAGTTAGGGAGAATTCAGTGGCTAGGGATGAACAAAAATGAATAAAAGCTGTATTTCTTTCTGCTTTAACTTTGTATTCTCCAAATCTTAACTCTTCCATTTTATACTAAATTGGACCCAAATCAATCTGTCTCCTGGAGACAGGGTCTCCTTGTCACCTCACCTGGCCTAGAACTGGCTATACTGGCTATGTTGACCAAGTTGGCCTCCAGCTCACAGAGATCTGCCTGCCTCTGCCTCCTGAGTGCTGGGACTAAAGGTGTGTGCCACCATGCCTGGCTTCACTTTTTTTTACCTCTCATGAAAACTCAACTGGAAAATCTTTACCATGCTGTCTATACTGTTAGCTATTTCTATCATTATGTTTTTGTGCCATTATTGTCATTATAGTTTTTTGTATGAATCGGAGTCCACTATTCTTATTTCTGGAGCTGTGACTGTGTTTTCACACATCTATAGTGAATTGTAACAAAAAAAAATTATATACTTAAACTGAGTAGAGCTACTTTCAAGTCAGGGTATAAAAAAGGATTTTGAATTTCTGTAGAGATTTAATGAAATATATGTAATCTTTTAAAGATATTTGATTCTCTATATTTTTTCCCTCCAGACTTTGTGGATTTGAACCATTCTATGATGAAAGAGGTGATCAGTTCATGTTCAGAAGAATTCTGAATTGTGAATATTACTTTATCTCCCCCTGGTGGGATGAAGTATCTTTAAATGCCAAGGACTTGGTGAGTGTAACCAAAACAAAATAAGTTCATTTTTAACTAAGAAATGGTAAAAGCCATTTTTAAAATATGCCACTTTGACATCACATTTCTTTATAATTATAATTTTAAATTCTCTAATTTAAAATACACATGAATGCATTTTCCTTGTGAAGAACGAAAATATGATATGCTTTGACTCATCACTATTGGAATTATCACAAACAGTATCAATAGGTCTTTACTACCTGGTAAATATAGAGCCTTATGACTATCACCATGCTATGGGAATCCAGACATCATTTATACAGAATTCTGTTTTAGCATGGCTTAATTACCTAGATTTAGATGTATCTCAAATAAATATAATCCAATTCCTGAAATTTTATTCAAACTTACTAAAATATCCTGACAGTAAGGTGAGCCCCATTATGTAGCACTGGCTTTAGAAACAAGATCCACTCTATTAATAGTGTGTTTTATTGTTTGCTTTGTATTGCTTCTCATTCAAACTAATATTGAAGCTCATTAACATTCAAGAAATACCTTCTGGAGTGGGGCTTTCCTCTTCTAGTAAAAGGATGTTAGCATATAAATGAAACATCAGCCATCATGCAAAAAATAACGGAAAGCTGACTGTGAATTAGAAAAGGTTAAGAGGGACTGTAGGAGCCAGCTAGTCCTAACTCTCACTTTAAAGATAAGCATGCTGAGTATGCCAGAGTTCACACAGATTAGCAGCAGACATTAGAATAGACTCAGGTCTCTAGAGCCCTTTCCCAGGACTCTCCCTCCAAACATTTTCTCCTTCTCTTTCCATGTTGATTTCTTACGGAATAGAATTTCTAGGATCATGGCTTTTCTAGGAAGAGAAGCAAGGTGTGTGGCGTGTGACTATGCCACCCCACTCCTGACCATCTCTTAAATACATCTGCTTCTCTCCACCTTCACTTCCACCATCTCAGTCCAAGCTACCATCCTTTCCCACCTGGACCATGGCCACTCCCTCCAGTCTGCCTCTCTGCCTCTCCTTGTGCCCAGATATGCCCCACACAGTATCCAGAGATCCCTGTCGTCACTGATCAGTTTCTGTGGCAGTGCCACATAAAAGACCTCCTGGAGTCCTTGAACCAAGAGGGAGCTGGATTTGTTCTGAGGAGTTCTGATTTCTCTCAAAACTGTCCTGTCCTGAATGAAGGGCCTCCTCTTACACAGTGAACAGCACATCAGTCAGGGCTCAGGGAAGGAATGAGGAACTTTGTCTCCAAGAATCTTTAACCAGAGTTTACAGGGAGGGAGTTATTTTTCTGACCCTACTGGGGCAGAACAGCATACGAAACCACAGACTTCATCAACTTAATGCCCTCTGACATTTGTGTGGGGAAGGCGTTGTTTTCAACATTATCACTGCTTTCAGGGGTGGTCTTCAGTCTAATTGCCACATCTCAAGCACACAAGGGTCTCTATTCCAAGCACACACTCCTTTACAAACAGTACACAGAAGAAGCTTAGTGAAATGAGGATCAGATAGCCTTCCTGATCTGACTTGCTACTTGATTGCATAGTTGTTTTCACATCTTCCTGGATTATTAGAGTTAGAAAAGGCTTTAGATTTTTAAATCATCCAAGTCATCTCATGCTACAAGTCCAAAGTCTAGAGAAACAAAATAATCTTTGATTTAATGTAGATCTGAGTTTGAATTCAAGCTCTATGCATTACAAAATGTGTGACCTTAGGCAAGCAGCTAAATCTGTGCACATCCTCTGTCCTTCACTGGGGCTAATAGTTCCATATCCTAAGAAGATTTTCATGAGTTTTTAAAATTTTTTATATGCATGTAAGAATGATTGTGACGAAAGAATCAAGGTAGTAATGAGACCCAATAACATAAAAACTAGAAGAGTGTTCACAGACACCCGATTCACATGTGTCTATGACTAGGCCATAAAAACAGTAAGAGGCATAACCAGGACAGGAACCTTCCTAAGTGTAAGTGGTTCTCCCTCATGCCACACCTCCTCCTCTGAGCCCATGGATGGGAATGGTTTCATTTGTTGATCCTCCTGGCAATTCATTGTCTGTTCATCTTCTCAAGCAGGAGCAAAACTTCCAGAATGTACCTCCATTAGTTGAATTTAATCACACCATACAAATCATAGCCCTAAGCCAACCACTTCCTTATTTTTATTCTAAAATGCCTTTTATCCTAGCTCTAAATTTATTCATTCAATCACTTTCAAGTAATATTTTTAATGAACTATAAATCCCAAGAAAACTGTTAAATAGTATTTAGTAAGGGCTAGAACTCTAACCATTTTTTTTTTTTTTTTCTCTTTTTTTTTCCCCC
>NW_008357993.1:740503-767825 GCF_000622305.1 Nannospalax galili | reverse complement strand
GTTCTATTATCTTCTCATAGACTGATTATTAATAAGGGGAAAGGTGTTAAATGCTGAAATAATTTACTAAATATATACATTTTATTACACTGATTGTGTGTGTGTGTGTGTGTGTGTGTGTGTGTGTGTGTATGATTATACGTGTGCCACAGCATATGTCTGGAGGTCAGAGGACAGCTTGAGGGAGTCGATTCTCTCCTTCCACCATGTGTATCCCTGAGACTGAACTCAGATCATCAGGCTTGGTGGCATCAGGTTTTACTTAAGCTCTGAACCATCTCACCTGCCCTCACCTACTACATTATTGCTACTTCTCATCTAAACCAGGCTGAACCGACTGAACAGCATCATTCAGGAAACAATTCAGAAAGTTTTCTTTCTGAATCTATAATAATTGGAAAACGATTTTTGAAACTATTTCATAAAATAATTACTAAAAGCTAAAATAATGTAAACGCTTCAGAAAATTATTCACCCAAAATACCTATTTTATAGAATATAAATAAAATCACAGGTGCTTCGATATGATACAATGGTTTTTAGGACTAGTTGTATAAGCAGCAGATCTCGGACACTAGCTAGGGTCAAAAATCAACATCTTCTGTCATTTTCCCCCCCACAAGCTGATAGAAATGAATAGGATGGGATCCATGATCAAATTTTGGAATAACCTATATTAAACAACCTTGACTCAACAATTTCTGAAGCTAGCTTGAACATATAACTCTTTTATCTCCCTAATACCTACTAGCATTGTGGATCTGGTGTTCCATAAAATAAATATACTGTGGGAAGTTGCATAAAAGTATAGATTAATCACTCCTGGGTAAACACATCTTACTCAAGTTTTCAGTTATCCAAATGATCAAATATTCTGATTTTGAATTAAAGCTTTTGCTGTTCCTTCTGCAAATAAATTTTTGTCCAATAACCTATCTCAGAATGATATTACCTTGAAAGATTGAACACTAACCTATAAAATGCATTCTATAAAACAAAACAGAGGGGCTGGAGAGATGGCTCAGTAGTTAAAAGCACTGACTGCTCTTGCAGAGGACCCATGTTCAATTCCCAGCACCCACATGGCCGCTGCGAACCATCCTTAACTCTATTTCCAGGGGAATCCAAAGCCCTCTTCTGACCTCCGCCGCATTGCACCACACGGGTGCACTCACATACATGCAGGCAATACACTCATACACATAAAATAAAAATAATAAGTGAACTATATTTTTAAAATTAACAAAACAAAAAGCAAAATAAGAGCTGTGCTCTGCTTTGGGATTTCATGTAGAAGCCACACATAGTACTTTTCTTTCTCTAATCAGGCAGCGGTGAAGGCTGTTGTGGCCTCTTCTCGGTTGGGAAGTGCAAGCAGCAGCCATAGCAGCATCCAGGAGAGCCACAAGGAGAGCCGAGAACCATCTCCAACCCAAGATGTCAAGGACAACAAAGCTCTTTCAGAAAAGAAAATGCAAGAAGGGGCCAAAGTGGCAGCCAAGGGTGCAGGGGCTGAGCTGAGGAAGCTGGATCTCGGGGAGATGGTGAAAGATGCAGTTGTAAATGCTGAGGAGGCCTCCAGGATGGTGCCCCAGGCACTGGAGGATAGGATGAAGACAGCTGGTCCAGCTGAGCCAGCAATAGAGAGGGGATTGGGGGAGGAGAAAATGAAGACTATGGAGGAAGCAGTGGTCCCCAAAGATGAGGAGGAAACCCTTGCTGTGGGACTTGGGACTCCACAGGAAGATGTGATCCTGCCAGAGTACTAAACTGGCTTGCTTTAGGTCTGGAGACCAACCTCAGCATTTTACATACTTTGTCCTTCAGCAAGGAAGGTGTGGAAGCATGGTATGCACTATAATGATTCTGTTTTGAGGTGCAAAACCAAAATACATATATACCAGTTGGTAATCCTAATTTCAATGCATGTGATTGCTTTATGAAAATAATAGTGTTTTCTATGGCATGTAATGGATATCTAATACTGATGAGTTAAAGTTGACATTGCAAGTAAACACAACACTTTAAAAACATGCATTCTTTGAAAGCTTAGCCATCCTACTTCCTCTGGACTTCTTCAAAGACAATAATTCCTTTGAACTACTGCATAACTAAGCCTAGTTGAAGCTAGAAGATGTATTTTCATGACTGTCCAAATACTTTTCATCATTACTGGATACAACTGGTTAAAGGGGGTGGCTATAAGTAAGAGTTGTGCAGTATGTTAAAAAAAATCATTTACAGTGTTTAGAAACTTAAAGTGTTACAAGGGCCAAGAATCCAGTTGACTCCAGTTCCCTAAAGCATATGCAGACAATGTCTTATTTAAATTGGACATATACTATACTTTCTAATAATCATCAAAATGTTCTATCCTAAAATCTTCCAATTTACAATTCTGGAAAAATTATTTTTTAAACTGATGCTGAATTTCTGTCTTTTCCTTACCTGCTTTCCAGTAAGTTGCCCCTTCAGATGTATAAAACTTAGGTAAGAATAAAGAAATTTAAGGAAGAAGAGATAAAATTGAGATGTAGACATGCAAAGATTGATTCCTTTTCATTTCCCACATAAACTTGCATTTATAAACTTATATAACCTTGCAAATATGAAAATTTTTATGAATATATCCTATACTTAACAAGTTTGAAATTTTTAGAGAAGCCTATTGCATAGATTGGTGCCAAATGTCTGAATAGAGTGAGAATAATATATTCTATTGTCAGATAATTCATTATTGATTTTATTAGAGTAAAAAAACATTGTTTACAAAAGTTTTTTCTTCTTCAGTTACATGGACATACTGTTCATGAGCTAAAATTTCATTATGAAAATTAGTATCTTTTTCTCATACTTGGAGTGGAAGGGCCCATATTTTGTAACATAGTTTAAAATTTTTCCATGTCAAGAAATTTAGCAGAGTGTGAACTTTTATTTGCCTTAAAAAAGCAGAACAAAAATAAAAGAAAACACTTATTTTAAAGCAGACTTCGGAGAAGCTAAAGCATTAGACCTATATGGAGATTTTTTTCCTCGGGGTCTTTGGCTTTGGCTGCCATAGGAACAGGTTCACTCATGAGAAATTATATTAAATCCAAGTCCCTCAAATTTCTACAATGACACCAGGAAATTGAATAAATGTGAACATTTAAAAATGAATAAAATGAACATTTTATGAAAATAATTGTTTCACATTTTGGTGGGTTTTCTTAATTTAAAAAAGTATTACTTTCCAAATTCAAAATGAGAAAAACGAACAGCACAGAAAATTTTTTCATAAAATAATGAGATCTTAATTTGTTTTGACTCATACACAAAACAGTTACGCTGGAAAATTAAATTAAAGCCTGGCCCTCTCCAGGCTATTAGAGACTCCAGTACTCCAAGCACAAACCTACAGTTCCCATGAGAAGAAGGCAGCGTCTGCCGCTTGTACTCCACAGTTTAGGGATCTGTGAAGTAGCTGACAGAGCGCATTATCTGAGCTCAGATGACCATTTTTCATTTTGAATTGCTTATGCTCCTCTTTCCTTCTTTCCTTTTAATTATTCCTTCTCAGAATTCTCATTTTGAATGTTATAAAGGGCTCACTGTTTTTAACCTTTAAGAATGCTTTCTTCAGTAAGATTTCCATTTAAGAACAATTTCCTGGTGTGATTTTCCCATCAAACTCAACATATACATGGTAAGTGTCCCATATATAGGAAAAACAAATAAGGGGGGTCTTGTGACAAGGTGGCAAGTAATTGAAATACCAGAATATATTAAAACTGGAACCCAAACCATACTGTTTCAAGGACAGATCTTACTTCATTCCAACATGAGCTGGCTGCCGTCGTGGACACTGTGGACTACAGGGACAGCATTATAAGTGCCAAGACCATGTGCATTTTAGAATTCACTCATTCAAATGATTGCACCTCACCACTCCTTGGTGATACTGGAGTATGAGGTTAACTTCCTCCTTTACTATCTATAAACTGCACTGTCTTCAGTATCATTAGCAGTTTTCACTCTTGTTTGCTGAAGATTAAGTCCTGATCATGCCTACATGGTGAAAGTCCTCTCACTGGGAATAATTCACAAAAATGCTTATCTTATTCAAAGATTTCATAGAAATACAATCAAACAATACTTATTTTAGCATTTTTTAGAGAAAAGCCAACATTTACATTGTTGGTTAAAATGAAATGTAAAAACAAAGATTACTTAACTAAATATAGACAAAAGTCTTAATTTGAAAGACAACTTTCTAATATTCTTAACTGACATGTAGTCACAAGGCAAAAGAATTTTTAGAATTTCAGCAAAAAGCAATAAATTACATTTTGCATTTTAGAAGTGACAATTGTATTGATTATTGGTTTTTATTTTGACGACCAAGTATATTCATAGCCTAGGTTCTTTTACAATAAAGAACAATCTGAAATCATCTCCCCCCTCTTAAAAACTTCCAGTGGTTTTCTCAAACTGTTAAGCGTTCATTTGCCACAAACAAGTAAGGAAGACATTAGAATAGGATGGTTGTGCAAGTGATTATCTGGAACAAGTGATGTCTAATATAATCTATACATGTAATATTTTTCTTTTTTTGAGACAAGGTTTTACTCTGTATCACAGGTCTTGAACTCACTATATAGCCCAAGCTGACCTCAAACTCAGAATGATCCTCCTGCCTCAGCCTCCCAAAGGTTGGGGTTACAGACTTATGCCACCACTCCCAGCCATACATGTAATCCTAAATTTTATACTAGTCACATTTTTAAAAGAAACAAAAAAGATGAAATTAATGTTAGTATATTTTCATCCAACATATCCAAATTGCAATGATATTATATACTCAATGTCAAAACTAATGAGGTAATTTGAATTATTTTTATATTGCCTTCTAAATCAGCAGTATAAATACTTTCAGTACATCAAGTAGTCAATAGCCACATGTAGTTACTGGCTACTGTGTTAGCAGCACTGGTCTCTAGCACTTTTATTTTGAGCAAAGTGACACTTGAATTTCTATGCTTAGATTTGAGTGCCTCAGTTTTCCACATTGATAAGATTGAGAGGCTAAGGTGAAAATGTTACAGATGTAGGTAAGTAAATTTTGGCTGCTTCGATCACTTCTGTGTCTTAGAGAAGTGATCTGCAATATTACGTCAAAGCAACACTTTCTTGGGCATTCCAAATTGTGTACTGGCCAGAGTCCATGTGATCCCTGTTTGGGCTCTGGAAACCTGACTGCATCCTAAAACCTTCTGAGTACTGCCATAGAGTCAACTGTGGGCCAGTTGTGTGTCCCCACTGAGCAAAGACTGTGCACAGAATCCAATTTCTATAGTCCTCCATTAAGCTGAGCACCCTCTTTATGTTGCAAGTAATCTCTCTAGACGTGCACTGAAAAATGCAAATTTGCATGATGGGCATTCTATGATGGTGGTGGTAATATGTCAATTAGCTCTAAAATGGGAGTATGAGCATTGCCTGGTATTTTCTGGATTTTCTTAGACGGCCTTAACACTGCCATTGCACACAGATTTTTTTAAAAGACTTTGGGGATTTTTTACATACTAATTTTAGAATAACTGTTGATGTCCTACAGTCATAGTGCTATATTTACAAGGAAAGAAGCAACTTGCCTTTTAAAGGGACCTCGATTATGTAATGTTTTGACATATTTTATAATCTAGACTATTTAGTACTAGCTTTCTAGTTTTCACATGAAATGCAAGGTAACTAATTGTGGGTTGCCTACAGGCTGATGATTTCAAGAGCCATTTGTTCATAATTCAATCTTTATTACACAGAAGCAGCTGGTTGCATTTCAAATTGGAAAAAGAAAAGTAAATGCTAGAGAAGGCAAAGGATAAAATTAGTAAATCATTTCTTCTGCTTTAGGATTGTTCTTGCAAAGCCAAATTAAAATAAAAATTTTAAAATAGGTCATCAAAGTGAATTAGCACTAGGCTTTTCTTGATAAGGTTACCTACATTTATAATCGACAAACACACACATCACACATCACAGTCAATTGCATAATTACAATGCCATTATGTAATCTGCTTGTGCTTGCAAAGTACTCTTGTCTGGTTATCTAGGTTTACTTGAGACAGCACCAGGTTTTCAGATATTTACTTTGTAATGAGATTTGTAATGTCCTTGTAATTACTGTCTATTAAGTCATGTTCCAATTTCCTTAATGTTTATCACTGATATTTTCCTGATCAGGGTCATGGCTGACATTTGAGCACTTAACAGTTGAACACTTATGCTTAATGATTAGACTGTGTGTCTGCACTGTTTGTGTTTTTAAAACAATGAAGCATATATAATTTCAATTTTGGTATGTTCATAATCACATGAAGAAAATGTATGCAATTTTCTATTTTTAAAACTGTGTCCTTCTACTTCCTTATAAAAGGTGGCTCTATAGCTCCCTGAAAGTAAAGACAGGAAGGAGAGAGCAAGAGACAGACAGATAGACAGACAGAGACAGAGACAGACAGTGACATTGCTAGCTACACAGCCCAATGCACCAATGATAACTGTTCAGGATTTTGTCTTTCCATCAAAGACAAGTTTTGTCATTATTACTGTTTGTAAATATCATCTGAGATCAAATAATGTAGTCTAGGTCCAGTCATTTTATATTTACCCTAGAGCATAATAGCAAACTAAATTAATTTCTAACTGGTTAAAAATCACAATTTTCATAAATGGTCTGTGATTTACTCAAGGAGGCTTGACAGCATGATTTTAGCTTCCTTCATGACTCACTCTGTTCCCTAGCATATGGCCCAGAGGTCCACCTAGGGCAAGGTAAAAACCTTGCAATGAAAGAAGACCATCTGACAGGTTTGCAAGAATCAGACACTGCTCTAAAGAAGATTCCCAGCATCTGAACTAGTTGAACTCAAATTAGACAAATGATAGAAAACCTGTCCCCATGTTCAGAAGGACAGAAAGTACTCTAAATGTTGTTGTGTTGTTCTTAGAAAAATGAAATTCCACGCTCATTTGTTTTTTGCAGTGGTTTACTTGCATTTGTTCGAAGCCAGTGTTTTGTTTTATCTGCTGGACATCAGCCTCGCTGCCTCGAACTGAGATCCTAGCAGGCACATCCTAGAAGAGCTAGAGAGGCAAGGGGTCCTTGAGGCCCCAGAATTCAGACTGTCTCTAATCATCAAAGAATGCAAAATCGCATCGTTCATAAGTAGCTGTTTTCAGTAAATTCTAGACTGACCTGAATGATTCAGAGAATTATTTACATCTAATCTGATCTTTGCTTTGGTTCACTGTGTTGAAATGCCAGCTATTTAGTCTTCATTCAGATTGAATAACCATTTTCCATCTAAAAGATGGAAATTTCAAGCTTCTTAAATATAATGGGGTTCACATTAGAGTCTTTGAAAACTCTTCTGAAGCTATCTCCCAACTCTGACAGCTATGAATGATAAAAATTGACTGTGTGCTTTCTTTGTCATATCTTTGACAAGTGGATAACAATCTATTTTGTAAAGGCGACAATGAAGTATGACCACACATTGAAAATTACCATCTCTTCGCTCCCTCCTTTCAACCTGGCCTGTTTTTTATGCCTGCAGCATAGCTAATATACAATTGATAGGCTAAAAACAACATATTCATGGTTCTTACATTTTTCTGCTCATAGCATTCTTGGTTTCTGTAATATTTTTATGGTCATCTCTAAACCAAAAGAATGTTCCAACACGTCCATTTATGAAGCATGTAGGTCAAAATGGCATAGTAATTCTATTTCATATACAGCTGATGTTGCTGCTCCCCTTAACATTTGTAAATGCCCCACTGGGTTCAGTGATTTGGAAGAGCTGGAAACAGATGATTTCTTATGCCCAATGAATGAAGTGTATATACAAAATGGATTATTAGGCTGATGTTAATATGCTTACTTGTCTGGATGTCAATCATTTTCTCTCTCATCTCTGAGATACACACGTCTTAAGTTTGCTTTCTGTTGCTATGACAAACAACATGACCAAAACCAGTGTGGGGGAAGGATCAAGTTTATTTCATAGTTACAGTGTCTTACGAAGGGAAGCCAAAGCAGGAACCTGGAGGTAGGACCTGGAGAGGAAGCCATGGGTGAACACTGCTTCCCCTCTTGCTCCCTTTTCTGCTCTGCCAGCCTCCTTACACAGCCCCGGGGTCTCCTGTCTGCAGATGGCACCACTCAAAGTGGGCTGGGCTCTCCTCTGTCAGTTAACAATCAAGGACACAGTGGTGTCCACAGGCCAATCTGATCCAGATGCTCTCCTGATCCAGACTCCCTCAGATATCTCTGGGCTATATCAAGTTGACAGCTGAAGCTAACTAGGAGAACATATAAAATTAATACACATTTGAAAAAGTTAATTTCCACACAGTTCTCCACAGTTTCAAGTTTAATTTAACTTCAGTGTAGATCTCCAAAGAACATTTTTCGGGACTCAAGCAAACTATGGCATACAAGTAAATCTTAACTTAGGACTTCAATTAATCTTAACCAAAGGGCTGTTCCTGTTGGAATACTGTCAGACTGATTTGTTTATACACTGCTCTGTTTGCAAGCTACCAGGACAAACCTAAACATTTTCAGTAAAGACCATTCAATCCACATCATCTAAAATGCCTACCTGGCCTTTTATGGAAAAAAAGATGGCTGATTTTTTTCATTGTACCTCATGCTTTTTGATGACCTTTAGGAATCCATATCCCAAACTGCAAGGTTGTCTGCTTAGCTTAAAGCAGACAGCTTTCTCTTATTTGCTTCTTAGATGAGCTTTGTTTTATGTTGCAAATGATCTCACAATTATGCAGAGATAGAAATTAAAAGTAAAATTTCCCTGCAGGACCAAAAGTGCAAAATCACATCACGCCTGAAAAAGGAAATCAGAATATGAACTGAGTTGGTTAAGAGCTGGAAGTTAAGGTTTCTATAGTTCTTTGAGCAGGTTTTAGAAACTTAGAAATCACTAACATTTATTCACATGTCCATCAATCTGAAGGCCTGTTGCTTAGCAAGCTAAGAAACAAAGCACCCTCTCTGGTTTTGAATCTCTCAGAACACTATGAAGTAATTTATAACAATTGATTTTCGGGGGCTGGAGAGATAGTTCAGTGGTTAAATTCTTGCAGAAGACCCGGGTTTGAATCCCAGCACCCACATAGTAGCTAACAGCTGTCCATAACTCCAGTCCCAGGGGATCTCACAGCCTCTTCTGACCTCCTGGGCATTGCACAACATGGGTGCACCTACTTATGCAGGCAATACACATATACACATAAAATAAAAATAAAATTTTTTAAAAAGTTTAAAACAATTGATTTTCATTAACATTTATAAAATCATGCTCGCCAGCTCAGAGAATGCATGGCCAACTTGTTTATGGAAAAGGCTGCTTTCCAATACCCATACTTTGCTGGGCACTCTACATTCATTTCTTTTGAAAGAAAGGGCTTTGAGTAAATGTTTTACTTTTCTTACATATTTAGAAATCCAAGAAGGGTCCTTTTAGTCTATTTCTACATAAAGAAATTACTCATTCCAAAGTGTCTGCCTTAAGGGAAGCAGGTGTCCCAGATACAGAGGGAAATTTAGGAATTTATAACTTTTCAGTTTGATTTTCAGCATCTCTAGCTAAAAGACTATAGAGATTTGAGTAAAAAACCCATTATCTGCCTGTTATCAGGAGTATCTAAAATTCTAGTACAACTAAACAATAAACCCTTTCTTTACACGGCTGCAGCAGTCATTAAGATGATGGAGCCACTGGGGAGTATTATAAAACTCAGGAACAAAAGACATGAATCCTCCACCTAGTATTTCTTGGTTAATGTGTAAAAGAGAGGTTCCTGGAATGGGAGAGGGAAAAGGTGACATAATACACATTAGGATTCTACTTTCTTACCTGCCCATCATATGGGTCGCTCAGAGTTTAAAGGTAGTCATTGATAGACTTTTAACCTTTAGAAATGAATATATCAAAATTAATAGTTTTCTTTCTAGAAATTGAACAGCATACTGTAGGGGATATATGGCCTATAGCAAAAGCTTCCCAGAAATAGCCCAATCCAGGAACACATTTTCCCCAGTAAATTTTCACTGAGAGTCTATTACTTGCTGTGGAGGAGTCAGAGATGAATTGAACCCAGTGCAACCCTTCAGCAATGGGGTTTTTATTTGAAAAGAAAAGGCATGTTCTTAAACAGCCAGTGCTAGATTCTGGCAGATCTAGGGATGGAGAAGGGGAAACACTGGCTTCTGGCAAGAATGTGCAAGGAAAGTTTCACTGGAGCACAGCTGATTTTGAAGGATGGAGAGCAACTTTGCAGTTAGAGAGCAGAAGGGGAGCATGTCTGGATTGGCCTAGACATAGAAGGGAGAAAGGCAAGGTAAGGTGGAGAAGGATTAACACTGGATGAGAAAGGCCGAGACCAGGGACATGCTGCTGAGTGTGCAGCAGTCCCCGAGCTTGTTCAAAGCTGGATTCCTGGTGGATGCTCTGCTCCTTCCTTTCTCTGAACAGACATGGGTGAAGCCTTTTGCCAGAGCGTCTAGCCCTGCATACTTGACCAATGTGGTACATTTCTAAGCAGAATAAAAAACATGCAACAAACTGAAGACATGTCTGGTTACAAGTAAGCAGTTATCTCTGAATATCAAACTGGGCCTGTCAAATTCTCTATTCTTTTGTCCAAGTTATATAATCTATCAATTTCTTTTTTCAGTTCTCATTGAAAGCACTATTTTTTCCATTCATTTTCAAGGCACTTGGGTTTTTTTTTTTTAATATTTACCAACTAGAATTATAGTGTGAATAATTTTGTATCTTTGCTTATTTCTGATAATGTCTGTGATTAGTGAATGGTCACATTATCCCAGGGCAAATGAAATGAGGAGAGAGATACAAAGGCTATCACCTGAGTGGTTAAAAAAAAAAAAAAAAAAAAAAAAAAAAAAAAAAACCTTAAGATACCATTAGAGCATGGAAACCAGGTTAATGGACACAGAGAAAGGGAGACTTGCTGTGAAGGACTTTCAGGCTCATGTGACATTATCTGGGACGCCTTTTCTAGATTTTCCTAGATATGAAATTTTTCATTCCTGAGTTCTTGAAAGCTTTTTGGACATACGCAGCTCAAAGTAGCACTGAGGATGAGATTCATGGAATACCATCACACGCAGGAAACCTACATTTCCAGTAGATTAGACTGCAAGTCATAAACCCAAAGCAAAAGCTCATAAGATTTAGAGGACAAAGTACAAATATTTTAGTTTACATAGCTAAGATTATGGGTCACTTTCCCAATTTCTCATTAAAAAGTACTAAAATGGAGCTGTGAACATTTCATTTTTAAAACTTGTCAAAATGGTGCTACTGATTCCTTAATACAGATTCAATTATGCTATTTTTCAGTAACTATGTTAAGCCTGGCTTGGCCATAAATGTAAATAGAGAAATGTTTGTAAATAATTCATTTGAACCATGCTCATTTGCTAATAATGGTTGAGCTACCTTATTCTTCAGTGCTGGTGACGACCTGAGTTTATTTTCTATGAAGGGATGAGGACAGCCATTGGCTTTCTCAACTGTCAAAAGCCTGAGACATCTGACAGCTCATTGTGGCTTCTTCTTGGACGCAGGCTCGAGACTCCAACTCAGTGATTAAGTATGGTGATGGTAGGGGTGTTAGCCAAGAATTTAAACAAAGAATATATGACATGAGCAAAAGTGAATGTTGATAGACTGTAGAAACTGATTTTAGTGAGGGCCTATGTTGCTTTATGTAAGTTCACTCAAACTGTCAGAACATGCCAAAAGAAGCCGGTACCTTGCAACTGGGAAATCTGTAAAGCAATTTGCATGTATAATAATAAATCATCTAAGAGCCACCAGTACTTTGCATTCTGTGGTTTGAAATGCTACCATGATTCAAGAGAGCTGCCATGGACGTTTTCCCTGTAACTGAAAGACACAGCACACTCATTCTTGGAGGGTTTTCCCATTCTCAGATAAAATTCTTTGAAATTCATAGTATTTTTAACACTGCACGCTCAGATATTTGTTTTCTAAAGAGTCAGATTATGAAACCAATAAAGCTACAAGGGGAAATTAATAATTTTGTTCAATTATCTCATTATATTTAAAGAGACTTAAACCTAGTAACTTAACTGTGTTCATGGTGGCTCAGAAGGAAACACCTGAGGGTCACCCACAGTTCAGGCCAGCTCTCACCACCAGAAACTCGGTCTACTGGACGAAAGTGCAGCAACTCATTTGAAAACTTTTGATTATAAAAAATATGAAAATTATTATAACATTTTACCAAAATTTTCTTTTTCTCTAACATTGGGTTTACGTCCACTTACAAATTTGCAATCCTTTGCAAATTTCTCTGTACCAGTCATTGCACCATAAATATTTTGTCTTTACAAACACACATTTCTGACAACAGCATAGTAATTAGTCACAATTCTTTCTTTTCTCAGTAACACTAGTGTTTTTTGTATTGGGGGAAATCTACTTTAAAGAAATAATAGTAATGTGGAATTGGTGGGTCATGTGATGTTTCAAAATGATGCTTTCAAACTTACAGATTCTGAGATTGGAAGAAGGAAAAAATATTCATGTCGATTCTTAGGAAGACAGTATAATTTTTAAATGCTCCTTGAGCTTGGTCATTCAATGATTTGCAAACATTTTGTGTGAAATATTTGAAAGAAAGATGACATGGTAGCCTGGCTCACCCTTGAAATTGCTGTTTGCTAGTCACCATTATGAGTCAAAGATCTTTGCTTTGTTGAAAAGACATCGGTGTCCTAAACAAAGACTGCTTAGTTGAGGTAATTGGGGGAAATGCTAGAGACAAATTAAAAATCCCCTCAGCAAATCAATATGCTATACGAAGATTTTACATACATATATTTTTACTTCACTGTGGTTTTGCATTCTCTAGACTTCCTTTAATAAAGTCAGCTAACCTTAAGTTCAATTAAGGAATATCAAAGCAAAACATAAACAGGATAATAAAGTTCCTGGAAAGAAATACTAATGAATAATATGGCCTTATTTGGGTCCATATACTCTGCTTCTTTCGTATTTTTAAAATTTTTATTTTTATGTGTATGAGTGTATTACCTGTGTGTGTGTAAGTGCACCTGTGCGTGCAATGCTGTGCACACCAAAAGAGGGTGTCGGATACCCTGGAACTGGAGCTACAGACAGTTGTTAGCTGCCATGTGGGTGTTGAGAATTGAACCCAGGTTCTCTGAAGAGCAGTCAGGGCTCTTAACCTCTCCAGCCCATCTTTCATATTTATATCTTAAACTCTACACTTCTCCAGTCTCTAAGCAGCTGACAGCCCAGCAAGCATGGGTGTATGCAAGTCTCCTGGGATGTACCTGCAGTCCACATTTTCCAGTTCTGTGCCATCATCTGGCTATATAAACCTTTCACATGGACCTTTTGCTCCAGAGCAATAAGGAAAACTCCATTACCTCAGGATCTCAAGGAATGACAGTCATACAGCATCTGTCATTAGGAGGGGCTCCAAAATGTTTTCTGAATTCAGCAAGACTAATTACTATGCTTGGGAGCCATCATTTTCCTCCTGTGACATCCAGAGAAACCTCACATATACTCAAAAGCTCAACAAGTGCGCAACACAATGGTTGCTTATCCAGTCACCCTCTCCAAGAAGCTGAAAATCCCATGCATGATTCAGAAAACCAAGAACAAAAGCTCATGGGAACTTCCTACAAAGGTTTGTGCTTTCACAGTAAGAGAAACACCCATGCCTTTTCCTTCATTTTCTCTACCTGGATGCATCTGTAATCAATTCCCAGGGCTGCTCAGTTACTTCTCCACTAAAAGAAAATCAGGACAACTGGGGTGGCACTGGTCCTTTCATTCTTGGGCTGAAAAACATTAACATCACCTATATCCAGATGCCTCAGTCCATTTTAGCAGCACTGACAAAATACTGTTAAGTGGGGTGGATTATAAACATTTCTAGCATTTCCATAGGGAAGGCCCAGTCCAAGATCAAACCTGGGAGTTTGGCAGAGGCAGAGGCTTTCTCTTACTGCCTTTATGTGACAGAGGGGGCGATGGATTTTACTGAGGTCTCTTTTATGAGGACACTAAATGAACTCACAAGAGAGACCTAATCACCTCCCAAAGTCAGTAGAGTGGGAATAAGTAACAGTACCAGATGTTGTTAGATGAGAAAACTCCTGGTTTAAGCCACTTCATAGTCACATTTTCTATTACATACTACCATGCCACCCTAGCTACATTTTTATAACCTAGATGATGGGTGTCCTAGTAACTACTTCCAACTACTGTTCAATTACAAATGAAAGCATCCACAACTCCTAATCAGATTAGGACAATTATTTGAATATGTGTACAGGAAACCAATGCTGTTACTGTAATAAAGGCAGAATACATTCACTTGCACATGCTATATAAGAACTGCTGTAGTGTGGATACTGAATGCCCCTCACAAAGATCCATGTATTTGCAGCTTGGTCTTGAGGTGGTTCTATGGGAGGTGGTGCCTAATGGGAGGTGTGCAGGTCACTGGAGGCATGGTATGAAGGGGAACGTGGGATCATGGTCTTTTTCCTCTCCATTTCCTGGATCACGAGGTAAACAGTTTTCTCTAGCCTCTGCTCCTCCCCTCATGTGCTGCCTTTTCCTGAGGCCCAAAGCAAAGGCCACTGGATTATGGAGTGGAACCTCCACAACTGTGTTGCCAAAACAAACCTCTTTAACAGTTAATTTCCTCAGGTATTTTATTATAGCACTGCAAGGCTATACATTGTAGAGGCTGAGCAGTATTCTTGCTAATGTATATGAGACACTGGCAGATTAGTGTGTTAACTTTATTTTCCAGGTTTATAATTGTCTTTTGTAACAGTTCAGTGAGTTAAATCACATTCTCCAAATTCAGATATATAAAACTAAACATTTGGTCAGTACTTAAGGAATTTACACAGACAAGGTCAATCACCAATTACAAGAATGTCTAGAAATCTTTATTAAGATAGATTCCATTGTAATTTTAAAATATACATTTTATTTATATGAACAGTTATTCTAATTTTGCATATATTCATACAATTATAAACATCTTAAAAATATGTAATATAGCTTTTCTTGAATAATGAGATGATTTTTAATATTTAGCTACATATGTAAAATTTCTAGAAACACAATAATGAAGAAATTGTAATTCCAGCCCCATGCTCTGGAATTAGTCTTGTTTCTTCCCACCATGTTCAGGTTCCACCATTCCATACTTAGAGAAGTCAAGTGAGATCACCCAGGGGCTAGAAGTGTAGCTCAGTCCCAGCATGCATAAGGCCCTAGCTTTAATCCCTGCCACCACAAAAAAGGAAGGAAAGGAGGGGTAAGGTGGACTGGACAAGTACTTACACAAGTTCAATGGAGACCAGGTCAAAGATTTCCATTAGCTTCTCTGTGTTCTATTAATTTTTCTATAGGGTTCAGAAAGCTACAATATCCATTTAATTAAAAGACCTCGGATTTAACATCTAAGGATGATAGTAAGCACCCAAATAAACAAGTACAAGTATAATCTACATAAAAGGGGACTTATCAGACCTAAAATAGACAGAGACAAAAATTATGCATTGTGACCCTATCTTCTCCAGAACCTATTATATTTTTTACCTTAAGATGTTGAATTAGATTATTCAATTTGAGTATTAATCAAATGACCTTCGACTAGAAAAGAAAAGGGGGATGATGAGGGAGAAAAAATCTATGAGCTGGGACATAATTTTATACCTAGAAACCCACAATTTCAAAGACACCTCGCCTCTTCGAACAGTGATGTGAGGACTGACATTCACAATCTCTACAATGGTTTACAGCACAGAGAGCTGAAGAACAGTATAGTCTATTATTTTTGCTGAGAATTATTTCAAGAGTTATCAACAAAAAAAGCCAGGTATAGTGGTGCATGCCTTGAATCCCAGCTAGCCTGGTCTACATAGTGAGTTCCAGGCCACCTGGGGCTACAGCAAGATCCCATTCCCCCCCCCCCAAAGTCATCAACAAGTACTAATATTCAATACAAAAATGTCTCTTGTAGGAAATTAATTCTCTTTTTAAAAAATGCCAGTATATACTGCATTTCCTGCATATACAACAAAATGTTCAAATATGTAACAACATGGTAGATTACATTCTTCCAAATCCTTAACTGCCCTAACAAAAGTTACTGTCTTTTAAGAAAAAGTATTTTGAGACAATAAATTTTATTTTATTGGGAATTAGTAATTTATCTCCAAAGTAATGATGTCCTATACACTGAAGGCTCTACAAACTTGGAAAGATTTCTGCTTAAGAGAGTAATTTATGAACTGACTACTCACAGCAAGACAAATGAACATGAATTTTGTAGAACTGTGCTAATCATTATGGCAGCCACTGGCCTTGTGTGGTTAATGAACGCTTTAAATGTAGCTAGTTCACATCAGTAAAAGACAGACCAGATTTCAAAGAATTAATAGAAAAGATCACAGGCTATCTGAATAAAGTTTTTACATTTATTACACGTTGAAATATTTTAGATATGTTAAATAAAACAATTCTGAAATGAATTTCAGCTGTATATTTTTATTTTTATGTGGCTGCTAGGATATTTTAAGTTACACATATGGCTTAGTTTTCTGTCTGACTGTACTGCTACAGAAGTAGCAGGCCCAACTGTTAGCATCAACCCCACCTTACAGCATTTAATTTTTATTATGACATGAGATAAACATACCATATTATAACTAAGTTCCTGAGCTTAAATTTACGCACACACACACACACACACACACACACACACACACACACACATCTGTACTCTTAGAACCAACCACATCCTACTGCAATCTTTCTCACTCCTTCCCCATCCTGGCAGCTGGGATAAACTTTGCTTGAATGAACATGCAAACAGACAAAAGGGATCTTTTGGGGTGACAGAAGTGTTCTAAAAATGGACAGAAGTGTTCTAAAATAATGACTGAACAACTCTCAGATGTAATTTTTAAGATTACTCAACTATATATTTAACATGGGTAAACTGTATTATGTAAACTATGTATCTTTAAACAGTCACTTATTGTAAAAGTGCAGTTGGAAACCAGCAAATTTAAAGTATCATTTAGAAGCACTATGTAAGTTTCAGGTGATTAAAACACAATTTTTTTATCCATTGTAGGACTCAATATCATAATGAAAGCATTTCCACAACAGTCATTTTACCCGCAGTGGGTCCATGCTCAGCAGTGAACTCATTATCACTTACTGGAGGGAACACTCACTGAGTGACACTGGGCACCTGGGTTGTCATTAGAGGCCCGCAGCTCAGGACCAATAGCCCTTGTAGTAAGACCGTCTGCTCTAAACTAATAAAAACACATGAAGGCAAACAGATGACATCAAAGTTAACATTTAACCATTTCCAGTACTCACTCTAAACTGGATTTTCTTTCACTACTAAAGAAAAGCAGCATAGAAGCCCAGCAGTTCAAAAGTTTCAAACAATTAAGAAAGGGACGCGTGACTAATTACCAACTGAGAGTACAAGATTCCCTGGGCACTGCTTCTGTCATGCCCTCAAGCCTTATTTTCCATCTAAAATCTATGAGGTTGTTCACTGTGAATTCTGAGGCTGCCACTTTTTGTTTCTTGGAAACCATCATCTCCAGTTGCACAATTTTTTAAAAAAAAAAAAAAAAGAAGAAGGAAAAAAATGTCACTTTTTTGGCTGTGTCAAAATGAGTCTGAAAAACTGACTTTTTAATGTTTAGGAAAACACAGTAACATAAGAAAGATCAAACCCATTCATGCACTTGAACCACTGTATACTTTTGTGGTTTTTTGTGGTTTGCCTTCACATAATTAATTCCAGAGCTCTCTGTACTCCCTATTAGCTGAAAAAGGAAAAAGGAAAAGGCAGGAAAGGTTAGAAAAAAGAGGGGAGCAGGAGGAAGCAAATGGCGAAGAGTGAACCAGTAACACAGGAAACTGACACTCGGCCTGAAGGGGCTCATTGGGAGTGCACACATAAATACGGAGCTGCACGCACACTGAATCATCACTGGGTTTCAATTTAGAAGCAAACTGGGCAGATTAATTCAAAAATCAAAGAATGATTAGGAATCATCATCAGTAAGGAATGTTCATTTAGGTTAGCCCCATCTATAACTCATTTACCATACAACATCTAGGCGTCTGGCTAACTGTAAGGATGCATTTGTTAGTTCAGACTCGTTACATCACAGCTGTGAATGCAGTTTGTAATGCTCTGAGTTGAGTGGTACTTCTACAACTGAAACATGCACAGAACACTCACCGAGTCTACCTTTTAGCATCTGCTGGTGAGGAGGGGACACCAGCAGCAGCTTCGTACAGTGCTCACTACTGCTCAGCATGGTGTCCCAGTGCACGCCTAGCAGTTTTCTGTATAATGACATGTATGAACAAATGTTCTGATAACTCCCAAAATAAACACACAGAAAGACATGAATGTTTTTATAGACTTTACAGAAGAATTCTATCTAGGTATCTAAAATTATATTTGAATCAAATCTGTAGTTACTAGACTAGCTAATCTCTTCTCATTTTTTGTCTTCTTAAATCTTAAAATAGTACAAGTCAGTTGACAATGAACTTCATCTTTCTAGAACATGGAGAATTGCTTTTTCCTTTTGCCCAAGCTCCTGGTGAACTCATAGAGCATACCCAAATTAAAGCACAACATTTATACCAAGAACCATTAAAATTTTACAAAGTGTCCCAATGCTCTAAAATAACACGAATAGAATTTATACATTCTCTGACTTACAGACAGCCAAAATATTCATACCGAGGCACTATTTCGCTTCTGTGAACAGTCTGACCTGAATACCTGTATCTAAGTCTTGGTGGATGTCTTGACGTCATTCTTTCCATTCCTAGACATACTTCCATACCAAACGATGTGCAAATAAAAGTTGAAAAAAATTTAACTGCCTTTTTAGACAGCTATTCACTTCAGACAAAACATAAAATATTGTACTGCTAAACCAAAAATATTCCAAAAGTTTCCCCAAGCCACACGGTAGACAGGAATTGATGACTTTTATAGGTCATGCAGCCAAGCAGAAGAGCTGGCTTACAAACCACAGTTCTACACATTTGAACATATTATACATTTTGTAAAGCTTTTCGCAAATCACCATAAAAGTTGGTTAAAGTGCTTGCCATGGCCGTGTCTACTGCAGACTGTGGGATTATTCCACGAAGATCTGTCTGAATATAACCTGTCAAAAGACTTTGGTTTGGATTGTCTTTAAGTGGAACACAAAACCAACCGCAGGGATGGTTATAGCCGCGAACAAATTCCGGTCTTGTTTCACTCCAGTCAAGACTCACCCCTACGAGACAGTTTAATTTTAAAAATTAATAGCAATAACTGATATTTATCTAAAACTCTCATTTTAGAAATATTATCAGATTTCCTGTTTAAGTAATGCTCTTCTTATTCATATCCATGAACACTAAATTCCAGGAGTGACCACGGCAAAGCGGAAAAGATAATTACCAAGGAGAATGTGACAAGGGGTTGGTGGACAGGAAATGGGGGAAATTCGAAACCCTGTGGAACATGACATCATCTTATCTTGGTAACTCATGGGAAACTACAAATTTCGGTTCTGGCACCCAGGCTTCAAGGTGCCAATAACCAAATGCAGCACGACTGTGTGCAGGGGCACTGCTACACTCCACTGCAGTACTCTCTAGTGAAGTACACACAAGTAGAGGTTTACCTACAACTCAAGTGTACACAAAGTATTAATTTACCTATGATTTTAGAACACAGGAGCCTTCCAGGGGCAGTATTTTTTTAATTTCAAAAGAAAAATACTGCACAATTCACGTAACTAGGAATAAAAACTTATCAGAGAAGGTTGAGCTCAGTCTTTAAAAAAAAGACATCCACTGTGGCAAGGTCCAGGGAACATTCCAGTGGGGAGGGGAAGGAAGTAGGTAAGAGTTCTAAGACAGGATGAAGGGCTGCAAAATGGCATCCTCTAGACACAATATGCCCACTGCAGTCATGACTTCACAACACCTGCAGCTTCCTGCACTAGGCCCACACAAGACTGGCCCTGACAATAATCAGTCATGGACAGGATAGTGGCTCATGGGGCCCTTATTGCTGAACACTGACGGATTCTGGGAGAGGGGGAATCACCATCTTCAGTTGTGTGCCCACTGCTGAGCCCACCAAGCTCCAACAGATAACTCCAAAGTCATGGTCACACAGAGGGTCCGGGTTAAACTCAGTGGATCACAAAACAAAATGAATAGGGGTGAATACGAGAAAGTGAAGTGTAGGGAAAAGCTGGGAGGCAGACTCGGGTATAGGGAGATGGGAGTTAGTACGCCTTACGTACATGTGTGAAACTGTCAAAGAAAAATCCAATTAAAAATTCCCCATGAAATTAATATAAAGCAGTCTATACTCTCAAACGGCAGAAGTTCTTCTCAGAAAAAAAACTTACAAGACTTAAAGATTTCAAAAATTGTCTTAGTTAGAATTTAACATTTAAGAAAAAAAAAACAACAAAAAACTAGTAATAACTAAGAGGGTTAAAACTGTATCTCACACAGACAGACCTAGGCCAGAATACTCAAATTTCTAAAGTAGACTTAAAGTACAAAAATTTAGACTATTTAGAGTATTACCACAGGATAAAAGTCCTTCCTCATATCCCACAGTGTAGGAGAAATCAACAAACTCTCTTGGTGAAATTATATTCCAAAGCTGACCAGCAGTAGTGTAACGCATCACACAGCAATTCTGGAAGAGGAGAAAAGATAAGATAGGTGTTTACTACACCAGAAATTCAGACTCCTACATCAAAATTAATCTCCAAAAGAATCTCACATTCAAAGTGTTTTGTTACCAGAATAGCAATTCCTGCAGTGGCTGACAAATATCCTCTCTTCTAAATCTCAACAGTATTACATGGACATGAAGATGATAGATAAAAAATACAGACACACCTCTTCAGGATCAAAATCTCTATTTAATTAGAAAATAATGACTTAATACAATGACAAGGTGGAGAATGCTTTAGATACTGGAGATACAAAACCCACAAATATTTTGACTACAATACCACACTACAGGTTTTGATTTAAAAAAAAAAAAAAAAAAAAGCATGATAAGAAAAGAATATAACACAGACGAGCCCCTGTGGGTAGATCTAGCTGCCGAGTGCTAAGGCAGTACTTTCATCCTCAGTCTTTGACTTCGATGGAATCTAAATGGTAAATCCATACACATTAACCTAGAAACATAAATATGAGGAGGTGTTCTTCTAACTTAAAAAATTTTAGAACCTTAAAGTTTTACAATTAAAGATGCTAAAGATTTGCACAAGCAGCAAAGATAGAGCTACTGTGGAAAACAAACAGTCCTAATGCTGACTAAGTGAGGAAAGTGAAGTTTTTTGAAAGGATTCTCCTGTGATACCTCTACCACAACTATTACTCTCAGTGCTGATGCACACATGCAGTGGGAACTTGTGATCTCTCTCTCTCTCTCTTTCTTTCACTCACTCACTCACTCACTCACTCACTCACTCACTCACTCACTGTAGTCATGTTCCTAAACAGTTACCTCTTCAAAATGCTCCAATATATCCAAAGAAGTCATTAACCGGTCCCAATCCAAGCGCCAGGGCCCTGGGCGTATATGATCTATCACACTATTGACAATGTCATCTATAACACCTTGTACTTTGTAGCTGGAGAACAGAAATAAAACAAAGGCTATCAGGATGAAAAACTTCAGTTTGGAGCTAACATTGAAAGGAGAAACAATTAACAGAGGTTTCTGTTTAAAATTTTAGTTTTATTTGTGAATGCCGTGTGTGTGTGTGTGTGTGTGTGTGTGTGTGTGTGTGTGTGGCCCATGTATATGTCATGTGTATGCAGGTGCATACAGGAAGAAGGCACTGGAGCCCCTGGAGCTGGAGTTATAGGTGGTTGTAAGCAACCTGGTGTGGATGCTGGGAACCAAACTCAGGTCTTCTAGAAGAGCAACAAGCACTTTTAACCATTGGGCCAGCTCTCCAGACATCCAATCATACCCCACCCCTACTTTTTTTGAGACAGGGTCTCACTGTGTAGCCCCAGCTAGCCTGGAATTTGCTATGCGGACTACTTGCTACCTTCCGAATGGTATACTGAAAGGCATGCACCACCACACCTGGAGGCTTTTTATAAATGAAAATATGCTAACAACTTTTCTAATAAATTAAGTTCTACCAATTATTTTTATCAAAATACATCCTTTGTCCGGCAATTAGAGAACTGAAGGTTATGCTGCATTGTCATCATGGGCACAGTAAAATCCCTTCAATTATATACCCCCAAACTGCTGCAGTACACTCTAATGCTTCTGTTTATTTTATATATTACTCTTTCCTTAGTTATCCTAAAGCATATTAGTACATGCATAGATTTACCCTAACTTCTAAAAGCTTTTCATAGTTTCATATTATATTTACATATAAATGGGCACACAATGACTACAGAGGATATAAATTAATTCCTATAAAGCCAATGAAAAGTGACAAGCCAACAAAAGACAGGCAAAAGATGGATTATGATAACCTAAAATATCAATAAACACCCTCAACATCACTAGTGATGAAGCATACATTAACAAGATACCACCTATATTACCCCTCAGAGTGCCAGACAGGAAAACCTTAAGAAAGGTGTTTGAATCTGATTCTGAAGACAGTCACAGATCTCTCCCCAGAAAGCTGCATGGGGTCACAAAGTTTTGTATACAATCTTAGAGAAAAATGCAAGAAGTTAGTCACTGACCCCTAAGGACAGTCTCTTAACATTCTCCATGATCATTTCCATCTTTCACAGTATTATGCTAAATTCTGAATCTTCTGAGGACCTGGAGAACAGGGTGGGAACTGGGGAAGAAAAATGGCATTCCTTCCTGTAGAATTCAAGGGCCCCCAGACTCAAGCTTTCCCCACCCTCAGGTTTGATGCTCCAGTTGTATAAGCAGAACTTCTACTTCCCTAATAAAAATCCCTAAGTGCTCCTCTTCTCTGGAAAGAAGGAGCCATTATTTTGCCTGGAGTATGAACTAGCGCTTTGTTCTTAAGAAGCATCTATTCTTCCTTTAAGTGTCAACTCAAACAAATTAGCTCTTCCATGAAGTCTCTTAAAATCTGAGTGTAGTGCTCCCTTAGCACTTTTTATGTTTTTCAGTCCCCACTGGGAATTACTGATCTGAAGAATTCATTCTCAGACTTGTTTACAATGCTTAATCCAACTCTAGTCTCCCTGTCCATGTCATAAATATTGTACAAGTCATTTTTTCTAGAAACAGTACCTTTGGCAAGGCACTTCAGAACATTCTATATATAAGAAGTGAGGACAGCAGCTTCATTTTTAAAAAGGGCTGAGTCCTAAGGATATGAACGTTCCACTTCAATTATATAAGGTAACTCTCTGTGCTTGCTTTACAAAGCAATATATTTTTGACTATAGACATAATTCACATTCAACTACAGAAAAGACTGAAAAGGGAGAATAAAAGTCATCTATTATTATTTAGAGATGAATTTGATCTTAAGTAAAAATATTTTAATAAAAAAATACTTTTTAAAAACCTACATTTGTATAGAATATTCAACTTTGTTCATTTTGGCATTATATTATGAACGTTTTCTTATATTATGTAATCTTTTAAAACAAGGTTTTTAAAGGCTACTAACAATTTACCATCTGTAGATGTTTTCAATTTACTCAGGTTATTTAGTTTTTAGTATTCTCAATAATGCCATGAAACACCCAATACTCAAGTAATTGTTATCTTACTGAGGACTTTTTCAAAATGAATTTTTAAAATATAATCTGGGCACAGTGATTCATGTACTTGGGAAGTTGAAACAGGAAGAGTTGCACAAATATAAAGTTCAGCCTAGACTACATAGTAAGTTTGAAGCCAGCCTGGGCTACAACAGGTGACCCTATCTGAAAAGAATAACTTTCTAAAAAGGTGTTATAACACTAAGTGATAGAGAAAGAGCATGAACATCATATCTAAGAAATTCAGATTTTTATCTGTCTTTTAATATTACTATTTATGATCAACTCAATCCACAAAGTTTATGGCCATTTCTAAGACATGAATTCAAATGATTATTTTGCTTTTCATAAAGTTTAAAATCATAAAAGCTAAATTTTACTAACAATGATCATTTAATATAATGTATATAAATCATATATATCTACATATATCTGTATCTAGATAGATAGATAGAGAGAGAGAGAGAGAGAGAGAGATGATAGATAGATATGAAGTTTAGCAGCATCTAAGGGCTACACAAAACTGAGAATTTACTTACAGGTACCCATTAAATTCTTCTGAGGGTTTTCTCCAAACTGTTACATCTTTCTAGAAAAATAAAAGACATTATATGGTGATAAGTGCATAGGTAAAATGAAATCAACAATTTTCTCAGTCTAGAACACTTAGCTTTGCATTGAAATAAAACTTAATTTTCAGAGGTGCTGAAGTTATCTATGCCATAAAGTTATCAATATTTTAATTTCTTCTGTATAGCACTGTAACTTAAATTGTATATCTTAAAGATTTCAGTAAGTTAGTGAGATCCAAAGACTTTAAAATTCAATGATAATGCTGTATTAGTAGCCATGTATCCCTGCTCATTCTATTCTTACCTACTTAGTATTATTGATACATTCAGGCTATGACATTAGGAACATTAAACACTTCATTCTGAAACTGTTCATACCTTTTTAAAGTTTGGTGGTTTTTTGTTTGTTTGTTTGTTTGTTTTTTGGAGAGGGGTCTTTTTTGAGACAGGGTCTCCCTGTAGCCCCAGCTGACCTGGAACTCACTATGTACACCAGGCCAGCCTTGAACTTGCTGGGATTAAAAGGCGTATGCCACTACACCCAGCTTACCTTTTTAAAATTAAGTAATTCAAACTTACCATGACTGTGTTTTGTTGAATTAGTCCCTATTTTTTTTTCCCTAATCATTTTCCAATTGACTCTAAATATCAGGCTAACTCGAGAACTAAAGAAGAGTCCTGGTGCCATGCTTGGCTAACACTCAGCCACGTGACAGTTTGGCCAAAGCACACACTAAAGAATACTAACTGGCCACCCTCACAAGCTTTTGACACATCTAACACTACTGCAAACTTTCAATTACCATACTTCCTTGAATTGACAATGATACACACTTGCTTCGCTGACCAGGAAGACTGTTCTTTAGGTTCCAGTAGCCAAGGTGCATGCTTCTCCCTTTGTAAGATGGCCCACCGACCCTACTTACACAGTTCTCTATCTTGCACATCCATTCGAAGCATGGGTTCTTGTCTATATTTCTCATATCACTTTGAAAGTCATCAACCACTTCATGGGTCATACACCAAATCCCCAAACAAAAGCTGGAAGCAACTGAACATACTTACTGTTTTCTTTGCAACTCGCCACTTATCATCTTCAATGTTATGGTACTGGATGAGAGTGTTTTTAAGTTTAATCGAAAAAGAGGCAACATCATTGGGCAGGCCTTCCATTTTTATCTTCCTGTTAGAGGGACCAAGATTAGGATCAGCAAGTAACTGTGGTAAGTCCAAATCTGGATTCATAAATTCCCCTGGGGATGCTATAAAAGACATGTGCACCTGGACCCCACTTTAAATGAACTCATCAAAATTTCTGAGAGTAGGAGCTGGGTATAGGTTTTTCTTGAAAGCACCCAAGTAACGCAAGCAAAAATAACAGAAAGATGGGAAGAGATGGGAATAGCTATCTTACGGATATGCTGCTAATGCTAATGTGCAAGTATTTACCTTGACCCTCATTTCTGCAGGGAGTTTTAAAGTACAACAGCCAGAAGCCCACTTAGAACTTTAATCCTAAGGAGCATCTCAATTTGCCTATTATTATCTTAACATTTTACGATTAAAATGACAATTGAGCCTAGGTTCTCAAACCAAAAGACTTGGTGTATTAGTCAGGGTTCTCCAAAGAAACAGAACCGGTAGAATGAATATATATATATGTACAGAGATTTATCAGCTTAGCTCACAGGATAGAGTCCGAGTAGTCCAACAATGGCTGCACCACACTGGAGAGGCTGAGAATCTGTAGTCGTTCAGTCCACAAAGCTGGATGTCTCAGTAGTCCCAATCTGGCGCTGAAGGTCTGATGAATTCCAAAAGATCAGCTAGTCTTCAGTCTACAGCAGCAAGACGAACTCACCAGCGAGAGAGAAGGCAAGCAGCAAGAAGCCCGGCATTCTCCTCTGCCATGGCCTTTTATACGGGCTGCCATCAGAAGGTAACACCCACATTTAAGGTGTGTCTTCCGACTTTAGATGGTCCAATCAAGAAGATCTCTTTCATTTCAGTTAATCCCAGATCCAGTCAAGTTGACACCCAGGATTAGCCATCACAAGTCCACCCCTTGTCAACTTGACACCCAATAGCATCTCTCTATGTCATGCTTAATTTTCAAATGAAAACAATGTTGAGGTCATAATTTCACCTAACATGATATAACTATCCCATAATACAATGACCAATACATTATATATCTTAGAGTAGGTGATAAGGTCTTCGAGGAATGCTTAGTCCTTTGGTGCCTCATAACCCAATATAATAATCATATAGGTTCACAACACTTAACCACTTAACACTTATCTCAATGACACAGTCAAAAAAAGAACTCAAGTATCTGCTTAACATATGTATATACATGCATAAGCCTATTTTTAATCAAATAGGACAAAAATACTCATGTCAATTACAATCCACGTTTCTGTACCTGGTCACGTGGCCTAAGTTGGTATTTGTAACTCCCTTCCTCTACTACCCATTCTGTATTTCCTCCACCATCAGCAAGCACCTCTGCAGGTCTTGGCTCTTTCCCTGGAGGACTGACCCATACTTTCATCCCTGAAGGGTCTGGGCCATTTGTTGTCCTGTCTGGATTGGGTTGTTGCAGTTTCCCATTGACCTTAATCACAGGACATGGTAACACCAAAAGTCGTCCTAAGGAATCTCCTGCCTTCCAGATATAATCTTCATTACCTCCATTGTGGAGAACAAGTCCAATTTACCCCTGGTAGTCTGGGTCAATCACCCCTCCTAATACTGTTATTCCTTCCTTAGCCTGCTGACTTAAGGGCATCAGAAGCCCAAAGTGTCCAG
>NW_008357993.1:708334-739750 GCF_000622305.1 Nannospalax galili | reverse complement strand
CACAGAGCGGGTCATCCGATCTACTTGATTATTGAACTCATCTTCTGCTGAAGCCACTTTTTGATGAGCATTTACATGAGACACAATTATGTTCACATCCTTAGCCCATTTGGAGAGATCTATCCACATACGTCTTCCCCAAATGTCTTTCTCGCCAGTTTTCCAATCATGCTCCTTCCAAGTCCCTGACCATCCAGCCAAACCACTGGCTACAGCCCATGAATCAGTATGTAATTGCACTTCTGGCCATTTCTCCTTCCAAGCAAAATGCACGACCATGTGCACTGCCTGAAGTTCTGCCCACTGTGAAGACTTTCCTTCCGCAGTGTCCCTCAGGGTTGTTCCAGAAATTGGCTGTAATGCCACAGCTGTCCACTTCTGAGTGGTGCCTGCAGAGTGTGCAGAACCATCTGTAAACCAAGCCCTAGTCTTCTCTTCCTCAGTCAACCGATCATAGAGCACACCCCATGAAGCCGTAGGTGCATGCTTGGGAACAGGAGGCATTGTAACAGGAGTAGGAACCACAGGCATTTGGGCAACTTCACGTAACTTGCTTGTGCCCTCCAGGCCTGCTCGAGCCCAATCACGTATATACTACTTCCATTAACAGTAAAGAACAGATGCCATCTTAGCACGGCTGACACCTTGCAATGACAAGTAGTTTAAAGCTCCTGTCCATATTACAGCCTTGTGTGAGTTATTATCATATCTTTCTCCCCCAACCACAGTGCTTATCACTATCTAAAGTAGATTTATCGGTCTCTAATTAATTTCTTTAACTACTTCAGACCTAACTAATGGAGCAAGGATCCACTGTGTAATCCTCACCCAAAATACTATGTGGCACACAGTAAACCCTTAATAATATTGAAAATGTTTTTAATTTCAAACAAGATTGATCTTCTTTATCGTCTTTTGATGCCAAGGTACCAATATCTTAGCAGAATTTCCTCTTTATCTCTACTCTTTCCACACCCCTAAATGGCTAAAGGAGAAAAGCTGCCTATTAGCGAACTGTCAAACCACTAAATGCAAAATCAAGAAAAGATCTAAATAAAATCTCAAGCCTCACTAATCACTGCCATCCAACTAGGATTGAGAACTACTGATCCAAAAACTAAAGATGGAATAAGTCAAAGCTGTAGCCAATTTTTAAATATAATGCAGAATAGATAAGCCATAAATACTAAAATTATATATAAATATGGGCAGAAGTGTATCTAATATACTGGGATCTTTATGATTAAAGCCTCATTCTTTAAAACCAAAGATCTGTTAGCTCCCTATGGGTGGCAGGCAAGAACTTTTTTTTTTTCTTTTCAAAATTCTGATAGAAATCAAAGATGAAACAGAAAGCAAGCAAACATTACCTTTGTATGAAGGCACTACAGAAATGTAAGCATAGAAGCTACCTATAAAGATGAGAATCTGGAACTTTAGGATGTTTACCTTAGGCTCTTTTTTATGTCTATCTGTGCTTCATGGTCTAATTTCTTTTCTTTGATGGACTCCCATACCGGCTTAGCTGCCCCCTGCAATGTTTTCTCACACCCTCATACTGTAACTATTCACTCATAGTCTACCACGTAGCTATAAGATCTTTTGGGGCAGAGAATGCGGCTGGTCACTATTGCCCATACTCCTTACAACTAGTGTGCAGTAGAAACCCAATGAATAAAAGGGAAAATTCTAAACAATAAGCTACAGATCTCATTTATGGAATCTAATGGATTACCATTAACACCAATCATCTTTAACTTCTCAACAAAACTTCTGAATAAAATCCTCATCACCGTAAAAAATGAACAATTTCTCAGAGGCCTACTACCAACTATGTGCCAGTATCCAGTATTAGCCAGTTCTAAAACTATGGTAGATGCAATCCAATTTTTGCTCCGAAACTTAACTTATTCTGTCTTTTAAATAAATTTTAACAGCAATAACAATAACCAAGCTAAAACATTATAAACTTTTACTAAGAGCCTCTTCAAGGTGAAGAAGGAAGCTGGCACAGAATGAAAGACAATGGAAAGTTCTCTTTAATCTTTGAAGTATTTCATCTAGCAGTTAGCCATCTGCACACATTTGTATTTACCAAGACTGGTAGTAATAATGGCTATGGTCTAAGCTGCCACACGTGTTAGCAGGCATGTCAGAGCACCTTGCAAAACATTCTGGAATGGAGGGATAGCACTGGGGTTGGCAAGCATCTCTCCTGACACAACAGCACATTTGGATTCACTGAAAGTATACAATCTGCCTTCCTGAAATCTCCAACTGTGGAAAATGTTTTAGGGACCACTCTGAATTCCCTCTATTAATTTGATCTTTCATTCTTTCTTTAAAAAATATTTTATTTAGCCGGGCATGGTGGCGCACGCCTTTAATCCCAGCACTTGGGAGGCAGAGGCAGGCGGATCTCAATGAGTTCAAGGCCAGCCTGGTCTACATACTGAGTTTCAGGACAGCTGCAGCTACAGGGAGACCCTGTCTCAAAAAAAAGACCAAAAAAAAAATTTATTTTATTTTTTGAAATTTTATGTATATGTACATCCATGTTGTACAATGCCCAAGGAAGTCAGAAGAGGGCATCGGAGCCTCTGGAACTGTAGTTATGGGTAGTAGTTAGCGGCCCAACCACCATGTGGGAGCTGGGAAGCAAACTGGGTTTCTCTGTAAGAGCAGCCAGTGCTCTTAACTGCTGAGCCATCTCTCTAGCCCTCATTCTCTTTCTTAACTTTAGAAAGCTCTCCAACTGTAAAACATTAAAGAGAACACATTAAAGTTGCCTTACCCTAGGCAACTCCTTACAGAAGGTCCAATCATCCTGTCAGTCTTATAGCCAAGTGATGTTTACTGTTCACTTCATATTTTTTGCTGAAACTAATCTTTATGTCCAGATTTCTGAATGAAAATTATTGGTGACTGAGGGAGCCTTCTTAAGTTAAAAGTTTTCTTCAAGCTATCTATAGTACCACTGGCTTGACTAATACAATTTCAGTTATGTTCAAATATCTATCACAGTGAAATGGCAACAGGTTCTTTGAGTAAGAAAACATATTAGGGGCAGCAAAATGAGCCACTCAAGCCAATGACCCCGAGTTTGAGCTTCTGAACTGACTCCTAAAAGTTGTCCTCTGACGTCCACACATGCCACACATGAGCACCTGCAGGCACCTGCACTCACACACATCCTATGCCAATAACCCCAGAAGCTATCTGTCCTTACCTAGTCTAAGAATATACTTATTAAAGACTCTCTGGTGTTGAAACTTTTAACCTTCCGTTATTCAATGAATGTAGGTTTCGCGTGTCTAAAAAGTTTCAGTTTAACATGTCATGGACTTTCCCCAACATGAACCATTAAATTATATTTTATAACATAAAGCTTTTAATATATGCTTGATTTCCAATCCATACTGAACCATTAATTTAACTTTTCTAACTAAAGTCAAGTACAGTAGCTTTCCACTTTTGAGACTGACCCTTTCAGGAGCTGGGTCTAGAGGAATGAACCAGGCAAGCACAGGTCTGCACTATGTTGTATGATCTCATTTCACCTTTACAATCTTAGGACTTTTTACAACATGTAACACAATATTTATATTCTAAGGATATCACAGCTTTAATTGTGAATCCAAATTAGTGTTAGTGTTCAAGTCCCTATTGCTCTAATCCTTTATTTAAAATAGTAATTTTAAACTTTTTTCTGGTAGTTTTACAGTGTGCTATTTCATATAATTTTCAGGAACCTTAAGAGTTCATCCTGTCTCCATCAGTTTATGGAAAAGTTAAATCATTTGTCCAAGATCAGGTAAGGAAGCGAAAGTTTCAACTCAGGCTCTGTGCCCTGAAAATCTATCTTGAAAAACAATGCCAGAAGCTGATGACCTAGAAGAGATTTTACGTTAAAAATCGACCCCTACAAAGAATTTAATTTCTTTTCCTAGCTCCTGATTGCAAAAAGCTCAGGTAATTAAAGGAAGGAAATCAGCACCAGTAGCTTCTTGAGGAAATTTTAAATGAGCTAAAACTTGGCTTAATGAGCCAAACTTGGAAGATGCTGAGCGCTGCGGACACGTCTCCTGTGCATTCCGCCCGCGAAAGCTCGGTGTACAGGATGGGTCCATGGAGGTCTGCTCTACGGGAACACGCCGCAGGAGGAGCGGGACTGCGGTCCTCCCCATTCAACAGATGAGGAAACTGAGGCCTCCTGGGCCCTCTGGTCCTGCCTCGGCTGCTCCCTCACCTGCGACTCGGGACCCACACGCCAGGCTCCGCCATCCCTTCCCGCGCCCCCCCCCCCACGCCCCCGGCGGGCAGCGGCTCCCAGGGCCTCTCCGCCCGTCCAACCCTCTCTGGCCCCGCCGCCCTCCCGCAGGGATCCCACCTGAGGACGAAGCAGGACGAAGCCCTCCGGACCAACGCCGACGATTCAGGCCACCCCGCGGGTTTCAGCCCGCTGTTTCGCAGCCCGCCGAGGAGTGGCCGGCAGCAGCCAATGGGCGTGGGTGCCTGCCCGCAGCAGCCAATCGGAAGGCGGCAGACTGCTCGGATCCAGGCGGCCTTGGCTGCAGCACTGCCCTGCGCCCGCCCAAGCGCTCGCGGCCCCAGGGAGAAGCGCTTGCCGGACAACGTGTATTCGCTTGGATTGGCTGACGCGGCAGCGTGAGGGCGCTGATTGGTCGGCGGGAGATGGACCGATTCCGCGTGGGTGTGGGCTGGCCCGAACCATCCCAGGGCGTGGGGCTGCCGGTGGGCTGTGATTCGTGCGTGCGCACTGGCCAAGCTCTTGCGAAAGGTCAGTGCTAGGCAGACAGCTTGCGTGGAGAACTAACCCAGGGACTGACAAGCAGGTGCCACGTCTCCATGGTAGACGTCCTAGGGCAGGTCCAAAAGCCAAGGTGACCGGTCTTGAGGGCACTGGGGTGTAAGGCTAAACAGTAACAACCATAGTGTGAACTGACCTTTAGCCAAACATTTTCTTCTTGTTTCCAGATGAAGTGTTCAAAGAGCATCTATGAAAGTAGAGGAAAGGTGTGTAGCAGCTGATGTAGCAACCAAAGTTAGCTGGCTTCCATCAGTCTCCTCTAGCATGAGAACTATGTATCCCAGTGTCCCGTGAAGCTGCCCGTCTGGAGTGACTCTTGGCAAACTCTAAAGATTGGGTTGTTTGCAAATTATATTTACTAAGATAAGTTGCTTGTGAACCCAGAGCGTCAAGGAATGCAGTGCTGCCCATTTTTACTAGACCTGTAGTGAGAATATTATACCATAAAATTTTTAATTAGCCTCCCTGAAAGAGTCACCGAACACTACATGCCAGATCTCATTGGCCGATTTAAAATTTTAAACTATGTATGTATATGTAGAATCATTTGTATGTGATGATGGTGGAGTATTTTGCATGTTGTAAAGGCCCATTCGCTTGCTAGTTATTAGCTAATTATTGTGGTCCCTGTTTGAATAATTTGAGATGTCTGAGGAAAGAACTTTGTATTAAATTGTACATGTTTTATGGCTCACTTAGCAGTGCCCTATGACGGATGTGTTTTACAGATGAGGAGCCACACACATAGGTCTTAAAATACTTTATTATTGAGCGGCTGAGCCCGAAGTCTTCTGGTCTCCATAAAACCCATGCTCTGCTTCATTTTCCTGTGAACCAGTCTGGACAAGAAATGAAAGGCCCTACCCTGAAGATTTACAGGATTCGACAGTGGAGAGGAACAAGTCCTTATGAACACTGCAGAAAATTTGAAAATTAATGCGTCTCATTCTTAGAATTTAAGCCTGGGAGCCCCACTCAGCAACGCCACATAATCCTCTCAGAGAAGCCTGTAAAAAATGTTTATGGTGAAATTGACTTTTTTTTCTTCTTCTTTGAAGGAAATCCTGCATGTGGTTCCTACATTGCACTTATACTCCTGTGATTTCTAGTCTCTGGTTTCTGAGAGGCTTTTGATTCTTTTCCCTTTGTTCCTCACCTCCTGCCCTGCTTTTTTTGTTTTTAGTGCTAATGAAGTGGGGCAACTGAAAACCACTCTATCCTTGTCAAATGGATAGTGGAATGCTATTAAAGCAAATCCTCAGCTTCAGATTAAAGAAAATATGTGGTGCTGTTAATAACTGCCTGCTATGGTGCAAGCACAGTGCCAAGTGTTTTCTGTATTAACCCATTTAATCCAGTGATTTCTGATAGTAGACATGTGCCATTACCTTGTACATATGAAGGAAATGTAGCATTCAGATGACGGATAGCAATCCCTCTCTAGTCGTTTGAAAACTGAAAAAAGAAAGTTTCCATCTAAAGTTCAAATATAAAAGGTAGGTATGCATAATACATTTGAACAGCTATATGGAAAGTTACCTTAATGATACAAATCAGTTTCCCTCTCAAGCCCTGACTACATCTGACTTAATATATGAACATATCTAAAGAAAGGCAGGGAAAAAAAACCCAGGAACAATAAATTTACAATTTCTGAATTGCAGGCAATAAATTAGAAATAAATAAAATAAAATGACACATGTATAAATATTCCCAATTTCCTGAGTTTTTTAAAACAATTTGTGCCCTAAACTTCTTGTTCAAAAAAAAGCAAGCATTGCATGTGAGGAACCAAAGAATTTTTTTAAAATGTTAATACTAATCAAAATGATAACCATATATATCAAAGTCAGCCAATATGACAAGTTACTTAGGTAAATTGAACTCAGGAAAACTCATAAATTCAATTCAATTGAATACATATTGATTAAATGCCTAGCCTACTACCTGTGCCAAGAGCTGGGTGCATATACAAAGAATTACTTGTTCACAAATAATAGGAACTTGACTGGAAAGATACAAAAATGTATTGGAAACATGTGGGAATGTATTATAACAGTTTGTGAACCAGCCATGGTAGTACATGCCTTTAATCCCTGCACTTGGGAGGCAGAAGCAGAAAGAGCTCTGTGAGTTCAAGGCCAGTCTTGGCTACACAGTAAATTCCAGGCCAGCCAGGACTACATAGTAAGACCCTGTCTCAAAAAAAAAAAAAAAAAAAAATTTCACTGGGCTTGTGGGCCACAGACCATGCGTTGGCATTTCCTGGCCTCTTGTTAACACTGTTAAATGTGTCAGGCCCTACCATATGCACATTATATTTTGGAAGCACTATTGTAGAATATAAGGGTTTGACTTACAGCCAAGCTTCAAAAATATCAAAACCAAAACTTTTTTAAAAGCCACCAAGATCTGAGACTATACAGATTGATCAAACTCTACATTTATAATATAATCACTTCATTGTTTTTAAATTATGCCCAAGGAGCAAAATAAAAAATAAAATAAAAAACCCAAACCTTACAATTCAACCAATAAATTAGAAAAGACACTACGGAGAATTAATCAGCAAATACAGAAACAGAAAAAAAAAAAAAAGCCATATAAGAAAAGAGGAGAAAAACAATTCTGGGATCCACCAAAATTAGTCCTAAGAAGGAAATTTATAGTAATCAGCAGCTATAATAAATAAATGAATGAATAAATAAATATCAAAGAAGACAACACGGAGCTGTTTCTTTGAAGATATAAACAAAATAAGCAAACCCTTGGCTAGACTAACAATGGAGAGACTTAAATAAGTAAAAGGGAAATGAGGACAAAACAGTACACAGAAATAAAAAGGATTATTAGGAACAAGTACAAACCAACAATTTTATAACTTAGAAGAAATGGACAAGCTCTCAGACACAAAAATCTTTCCAGACCAGTAACAAGACTGACACAGTACTAAAACTCTGAATCAGAGAGTGAGCTCAGGCCCACATGGCTTCACTGCTGAACTCCACCAAGCTACTCAAGGAGCACTAATACCAATTCTTCAGGTACTCAAAAAAAATGGAGGAAAAGAAATTCTTCCAAAGCATTCTATAAAAAATAACAGTAACTTGATATCAAAACTAGAGAAACAGCAACAGTAAAAATTACAGGCTAAAATCCTTGAAGGACATAGATGCAAAACACTAGCAAGCTAATTTTTGCACTACATTTAAAAGATTGTTCACTATAGCTAGGTGCTAATCATCCAGTGAGGAAAGAGGGTTCAACATAAATCAGTGAACATGACATACTAACTACATCAACAGGATGAAAGGCAAAAGCCATATGGATGGCTCCCAATAGATGCAGAAAAGGCATTTGATAGATTCAACATGGAAAAAAGTGCTGAAAAAATTAGGTATAGAATGAATATTCCTTAATATAATAAAGGCCATTCATAATACTCAACAGCCAGCCTAATACCAAATACGGAAAACATTCATGCTTTCTAAGATTTTTAGCAAGACAAGAATGCCTACTTTTACCCCTTTCATGCAACATAGCACTGGAAGTCTTAGGCAGAGGAATCAAGCAATAAAAGAAATAAAGGGCATACAAACTGAAAAGAGAAAGGCAAGTTGTAATACGATCTATATTTTAAGAGATTCCAAGCCAAGCATGGTGATGCGTGCTTGTAATCCCGGCACTCTGGAAGCAAAGACAGGAAGATTGTGCAAGTTTAAGACTATCCTAGTTTGCACAGCAAGTTCTAGACTGTTGTGCCCAGTTCACGAGACCCCAAAGACCACCAAGGATCTGACTGATGCAAATACACATGGTTTTTTTTTTTTTTACAAGCTTAAGCTTGGCCCCCCTTTGTCACCAACTCAGTGGATCTCAGATGTGAGACCCCTTGCTTTGGGAGACAGAGGTTTTTATTGGTTTATTTCAGCAAGTTCAGCAAGTAGGGGAGTAAGGGATCTTCAGCCTGGCAGGCATCTGATTGGTTACAGCTCAGAGCCAAACCATAAACTGCTGTCTTCAGGAACTCTGAAAAGATATCTGGACTTTAGTACTTTCCTGTCCCTGGTTAATTGACTGTTGGCAGGGGAGTTGTTCTCTATCCGTTCCAAGTATTGTGGTTTTTCTTGGAACAGGGCCCAGGACTGGGTCAGTCCTATGGAGGTTTTATCCAAGATGGAGTCACTGAGGTCTCTCATTCCCCCCTCTGACTAGTACCTTGGGGGCCCAATTATGGGCACTCCCTCATCTCATATTCTTCATCACCCAGACTCTGAAAGGACTGATAGTGGGTTTGCATTATCATTAGCTGTATAGCTTCCAGCGCTCTTTGATAAAAGCTACCAATTTATTTAAAATGCAAGGTCCAAAAGTCAAGAGCATAATCAGAATGAGGAGGGGTCCGAGTAAGGTTATAATCAAAGTGGTCAACCAAGGGGAGCTATTGAACCAGGATTCAAACCATCCTTGTTTAGCCCTATATTCGTTCTCTCTTCAAGCCAGACTTTCTCTAACCTTAGCCAGGGATTCTTTGATGACCCCAGAGTGATCTACATAAAAACAACACTCTTCCTTAAGGGCAGCACAGAGGCCTCCCTGCTGCAAGAACAACAGGTGTAGGCCTCTCCTATTCTGCACAGCCATTTGTGCCAAGGAGGTTAGAGATTCTTGTAAATGGGAAATGGACTTTTGTAAGTTCTGGATGTCCGTTTTGTCTATTGTGGCTCTAAGGGTATGGTAGTTTTGGCTTTGTAAGGTCAAGGCTGAAATTTCTGTATCTTCTCCTGCCAGTCCTAATCCAGAAGAACAGATAGGGTGATGGTAGTAACAACTTCTCTTTCCTGGTGATTACGGTGAAGGGGTCCTTGCCTGGTCAGGGCCCTATTTACATCCTGGTCTGAGTGATAAATAATTCTAGGGATTAGCTGTACTAGAACACAAAAATCTGATGATTAAGAACTTTAGAATGGAAACATGGGGTTAATCCCAAAGCACATGCCCACCATCCTTGATCTGATGGTATCAAGTGTAGCAGGAGGCCTCCAAAGATGGCACGGACCCAGAGCCCTGGGATTCAGCAAGAATTCACTTCACTTCTTGGTCCGCAAATAGCCCACCAAAAGGAGCCCACACCTCCGTACCCTGCTCGCCAGCCCAGTGACTACTGACAGAATGCGTGGTGTGGAGCAATCAGAAAACAATGCACTGACTAAAGGGACTTAGGGGCGGAGAAAAGGGAGATATAAGGCGTGCCCCATTCTGCATTAAACGAGTCTGCTGCACCTCACCTAGTGCTTGCTTCTACCCAACTCCTGGGGTCTGTGTGTCGTGACCCCGCGCCTCTTACCCTCCCCAATCGGCAGGGGGCACAATCCGGTTAGGGTCTTCACAGCTGGCCTGAGGAGAACCCGCAACACCTGGTGCCTGAACAGGGACTCCTGCCCATAGTGTTGGCGACACCCAGAACCTTGGTTCATTCAGTAAGTAGGCCCCTGGTTTTGTCTGTTTCTTCGGCTGCTCAAGGGTAAATGAGTAGCCCCCTCCTCTGTCCCCTCCACCCTGTCTGTCATCTTTATTGTTGGACTAGTTTGTTAGATTAGGGAGGCACACTCCGCCATGTGGTCCCGAAGCCCACGTTGGCACCTCCCCCCTCTTGGCTCATCCCAGTGAGTTCACATAAGGGCTGATCCACCCCGAACTCAGAGCCCAGGCTTCGGGTCACCCTGTTGCCTGTGCAGGAGACACCGTGTGAGCATATGGCTAGAGGTGTCACGGCCTCCAGAAGTCCCTCACTGAGCACAAGACATTTGGATCTGATACACCTTTACATGTTGGAGTGGTTTACATCCTAGTGGCTCACAGTGCTTCTTTGCTTCCTTTGTGCCCTCTTTGGTAATCACCCTCGTCTTCTACTTTTGTGGCAAATTCCCCTTCATGAGACCCTCCTGCAATGGGCAGTTTACCACCACAAGGGAACCACAGACGGCAGCACTCAAGGTGCTCCTTAAAACCAGAGAGTTGAGAGTGAAACCAAAAGATATCAAACACTTTTGGGATGAAGCCACTAATTTAGCTCTGTGGGTCTCCCCCGAAAACATGTGGGACTCTGACACGTGGATGCGGGTCCTCTTCCTGGCCTGAAAAAGGGAGGTCGGGTCAGGGATCACTTCCCCCACATCATTCGTACCGATCTTCCTAGCCATCATTGCTAGCCTTAAATCCTCCTCTCCTGAGGAAGTCATCTCGGCCCACAACAAACACTGCCGGGAGGGAGCAATCTAGTGTAGATCTGGCTATTACCTCGACCCTGGACCCCCCGGACCCCCTGGACCCGGAGGTGGATGCCACCTCTGCACCCACTTCCAATAAGGAAGGAGATCCTTTGCCTATATCTCAGGATACTCTCCTAGAGCTACCATGCCCAAAAATTCCCCCACCCCATTACCCATGGAAGGAGTTACTCTCCCCCCCACTCAGTAACCATCCCACCTCTTCCCCTGCTACCGTGCCCCTCCCTCCTAGGCCGCCCTCCCTCCTTAAAGCCTCACTCACCTTTGTTCACATTTCTGGTTAGTGTTGGCCCGATGTGGCGCAGCGTCCATGGCTGCCCACCCCACTTACTGACCTTGTTCTTATCTGCAAGGCAGCAGATATTTTGAACAGGTTCTTCGCCAGTGGTCCTTACAGTTACAAACTCACTATGATTGGTATAACTTACTAAAGGCAGTCTTAGAACCCTCAGTCTTTCTAAACTGGCGTGCAGCTTATGACGATCAGGCTGAAAGCCAGGCATGCCTAAATCTCCAATATAGCCTCAACATTATGTTGGACATGCTCATGGGATGCGGACAATATACTGACCCCATCTCCCAGTCTACTATTGGCCTCCATGCCTATTTTCAACAAATTTCTGACTTAGCCTTTAAGGCCCTTAAATGTTGCTCCCCACATGACCCACAAGTCTTTTTCTGTAATTTGATTTAACAGTCAGGGGAGTCCTTCACAGACTTCCTTACCCATGTCACTGAGGCAGTAGAGCAGAGGGTGGAGTCTGGACCCACCCAAAAGGTGCTTATCAAACAATTAACTTGGGCGGGACTAAACATTCCTACTCAATGCTATTGCGCCTGTCTGCAATGGTAACATTCACAAATGGGTACTTGCTACTAGAGACTTGGACCCTAGGGCAGGCCCTATTGAGGCTGTGACTGCCTCCTTGGAGACTCTTTTGTCTCAAGGAAAACCCACCCACTTTGGTGCAGGGGAAGGCTGTTGGAACTGTGGGGGGCTTGGCCACTTTTGTAGCCACTGCCCAAGAGGTACAGCCCACCCTAAGACTCGCTGCCCCAAGTCCAAAAGAAGTTTCCATTGGGCTAAAGACTGTAGGTCACAGCCTCAAGTGGACTTGGCTCCTTTAAACTCCACCTGGGGCACCCCTCAGCCCCACCCATAAGAGGGGAAACAAGACAGATATTATGGACTCTCCCAATCCTCAACCTCTCACTCTTGCCCTTATCACTTCATTCCCCAACCTACCCCACCCTCTATTCAACTAATTTTACACTTGGCCTCCCCACCATGGACCCAGTTACTTCCTGGGAATCACTCAATGGCTCCTGGCCCCTAAATAACTCTCTATGCTTCACTACCAACAATGCATCCTCATGCATTGGGCTGTTCAACCTGACTGTCCAAAACTATGCCGGCAGTGCCTCTAATCTAAAAGCACTGTTTGACCTGTCTTGGATCATCACTTACCCACTCCTGACAGGCATAATTATTCTTCTCTTTCTACTTCTTAAATGCTTTGTTCTTCATTCCCACAGTCAGAGAAAAGTCAATCACTCAGTGTATTACACTCAGAACAATACACGAAGATGATTTCAACCCTCCCTATGCAGCCCGACAGACTTGGCTTGCACAAATGTATGAGGCCTCCTACAGATAATTCCCCACCTGGACTGATCCCCTAGGATGATACCCCTTGGAGGACTGGTAGCCAATGATGGGTAAGATCCTGTTGGGCGGAATCAACCTAAGCCAGGACATGGATGTGTGAACTCACAATGGCCTCCAGATCCAGGGGCATCTGATGCCTCTGGTCTCCATGTCAACTTGACACACAAACACATCATTATTTAACCACAACCTTTCCATTTCTTATTCCAATATCTCATATTAATATTACAACATAAAACAGTACTGTAGCAGGAGGCCTCCAAAGATGGCACGGACCCAGAGCCCTGGGATTCAGGAGAATTCACTTCACTTCTTGGTCTGCAAATAGCCCACCAAAAGGAGCCTCCGTGCCCTGCTCGCGAGCCCAGTGACTGCTGACAGAAGCATGGCGTGGACAAATCAGAAAATGATACACTGACTAAAGGGACTTGGGGGCGGAGAAAAGGGAGATATAAGGCGTGCCCCCTCCTGCATTAAACGAGTCTGCAGCACCTCGCCTAGTGTTTGCTTCTACCTGACTCCTGGGGTCTGTGTGTCATGACCCCATGCCTCTTACCCCCCCAATCGGCAGGGGACCCAATCCAGGTTAGGGTCTTCACAGATGGCCTGAGGAGAACCCACGACAATCAAGTATGAGTTATTGGCCAGCACTGGCAGGGTCTGGTTGCATAGGGCAGTGTATTCATGAGGGGGCTTGCCTACACATAGCCCTCATCCTGAAACATCTTGTAGCATAAGCCTGATTCCTTCCTGCTGAAGCCATCTACAGCTGCCCTGGTCCGGCTCTAGGGTGGTGTTTCCTATGAATGCAATCCCCTCATAGTACGGGGGCCTTGATGAATAACATAACCAGCATGATGAGGTGAGGTCTGGCCTGGTATCATTGAGTACCTGGTAAGTCTGGACCATTAGTGACCAAAGCACGTCAGTGTTACCTATAGGAAGGTCATGGCTGTCAGATTAGCTATTATTTGAGGGGGCCACCGTGGTTGACAAGATTGATTCTGGGGTGACCATTAAAACAGCACCTGGTCCCAAGGGGACCAGCGGGTCTGATACTGACGAACTCTTACTCTTATCGAATAGAGAATAAAGTTCCTGGATCTAGTTTGGTCCAGCCCACATAGAGTCTTATTTCCCAAATTTTTCCTGCTTCCCGGCCGGTGGCTCTCTTTCCTTCTTCAGTAAAACTAATATTGAGCTTACCATTTTTATGAGGATTAGTGGGTATCGGTTGCTCCCACATTACCTTAATAAGATCTCCTCCCTGAGGGGTCCACCATATGTATCCCATTGTTTCACAGCCCCATCGAGCTCAATAAGTAGCACTATCCTCTCCACACCTGTTTCTCTGGGACTTGTAGTTTGGAGTTCGAGGCCCTAGGCAAACATAGAACTGGCCTGGTTTACTGTATGGGCCTGGAGAGCTAGAGCATGAGGGTGTGCACCTCCCTTAGGATTGAAATCAAAGAAGGCATCTAAACAGGAGTGCAGAGTTGGGAGCCAAGTAGCCAGAGGCGCTACTTGGGAGATCTGAAACAATATATTACCTCCTATCACATCTTGGAGCACCCAAGTCAGATTCATAGGTTGATGCGGGCTTCCCAGAACAGGAGTGGCTATCATGGGGAACAGAGTATATACAGTCAACAGTTTGAAAATCAGGTGAGCTTCAGCTTGAGTGGATTGTTGGGGTCCTTTGAAACTCTCCATCCTGAAGCTGGGGATGTGCAGTCCTCTACGGCAAATGGGTCAGCTGGCCATACATGTGTGTGGTGGATCCATGATGCTATACCATCCACTTTGAGAGCTGTGGGGGTGGTCAGTAGGATGACATAGGGCCCCTTCCACCATGGTTCTAAGGATCTTTGCCGATGCCTCTTAACATAGACCCAGCCACTGGGTTGATATCGATGAGGTTCTGGAGGGGGTCCTGTCTCATAAAGAGCACATAGTTTAGGCCATACATGTTTATGGGACCAATGGACTCCCCTGAGGTCATTCAACAGGTCCCGATCTGTAAATTCAGTAATCTTTTCTGCCTGGAGGTTAGGAATAATGGGAGGGGGCATTCCAAATGTGATCTCAAATGGGGTTAATCCCATCTGGTAAGGGGAGTTACATACTTGATAGAGGGCAAACGGAAGGAGAGTCACCCAGTCACTGCCGGTCTCTAAGGTCAATTTAGTTAAGGTGTCTTTCAGAGTTCTATTCATTCTCTCTTCTTGTCCTGAACTCTGGGGTCTATAAGCACAGTGTAGTTTCCAATCAATCCCAGGAACTGTGGCCAGACTCTGACTTACCTTGGACACAAAAGCCAGTCCATATCTGACCCTATCATCTGTGGAAAGCCATACCTTCCAACAGTTTCTTTGCCACCAATTGAGCCATTTCATGTTTAGTAGGGAAGGCTTCAGTCCATCCTGAAAAAGTATCTACAAAGACTATCAAATAACAATATCCGTACCTGCCAGGTTTTGCCTCAGTGAAATCTGTTTCCCAATAGGCTCCAGGTTTTCTCCCTCGAAGTCTTATTCCTAGGTTTCTAATATTTGTCACCACATTAGTGAGTTGGCAAGCCTTACAGCCATTGACAATGCCTTTAATCTTTAAATTAGCATTCTTGATTTTTACTTCAGTGTGTCTAATTAAGTCCTGCATCCTCTTGATGCCCATATGGGAAGAATGGTCTATTTTTGCCAACATTTGTTTTCCTAATTTTTCTGGGAGGATCAGCTTCCCTTCTGCTGACCTCCACCATCCTTCCAAGCATTGGGTCCTCGGCAGTCCCTTTATCCACTTCAGGTCTTCCCTGGTGTATTTGGGCTTTTCAGGGAGGTTTGGGTCACCTGGATCAAATAGTGTGGTGACCAAGATTGAGTCAATTTGGAGGGCAGCTTGTTTAGCCGCCTGATCCACTCGATTGTTTCCTTGGGAAATCGGATCATCCCCCTTTTGATGACCTGGCAGTGGACAATTGCCAATTTCTTTGGCAGCCAGAGAGCCTTCAGCAATGGTAGGATTTCTTCTTTGTTTTTGAGTCTTTCCCTCTGCCGTTAATAAGCCCTGTTCCCAATATATTGCCCCATGAATGTGCGTGGTGGCAAAGGCATATTGGCTTTCCATATACTCAGTAAGCTTTTTGACCTTTCCCAATACCAATGCATTAGGGCAATAAGTTCAGCCTTTTGGGCTGAAGTGCCAGTGGGCAGAGGCTCTGCCAAATGATGCAGGTTAATGATACTACAGCCGCCCCTGCATACCTCTTGCCATCCTGGACAAAGCTGCTGCCATCAGTGAACCAGGTTACTTCAGCATCAGATAACGGGTATCTCTCAAATCTGATCAGGTACTGTGGACATGGGCCAGGATTCTGGCACAATCATGAGGGGGGGCGGCATCCATGTCTGAGTCCAGCAAAAGCGTGGCCAGATTCAGGGAAACTGGTACCTGGAAGGTGATTTTTGCAGGATTAAGAAGTAATGCCTGATAATGAGTTATACGGGCATTATTTAGCCATCTGTCTGGGGAGCTGCTTTAAAACTCCTTCAATTGCATGTGGTGTAGTGATGGTCAAGTTCTGGCCCAAAGTCAGTTTGTCAGCATCTTTTACCAATAGTGCTTCTTTGAGTATATAGCCCAAATATTGGACCTGTTGTTTGCAGAGTTGAGCCTTTTTAGCAGAGGCCCGATTGCCCAGGCTTCCCAACATCTGCAAGAGGCATTCTGTGCCATCCATGCAAGCCTCTTGGCTGCTGCCACAAGTAGGTCATCCACATACTGCAAGAGACTCCTTTTCCCGATGCTATCTGTCTCAGACACCTCTGCTGGTCCTCTAGATCTGCAGTGGCAGCCAGCAGGATCTTTGCTAGGTCCTTGTTCTACCTTCTTTCTGCCTTTATCTTTTTTTCTCTGCACTATCCCTATTATTGTATACTTCCTTGGCCACAGTTATTAAATCGCTTAAGCTCTTTTCACCCAGTCTTTCTACTCTTTGGAGCTTTTTCTTTATATCCAGAGCTGACTGGTTAACAAAAGCCATGGCCACTGCTGCTAAATTATCTTTGGCCTCTGGGATCTAATGGAGTGTACCTGTGAAAGGCATCCATTATTCGCTCTAAGAATGCAGCTGGGCTTTCATTTAGTTCCTGACTAATATCATGTACCTTTGCCAAATTAGTTGGCCTACAAGAAGCCGCTTTGAGACCTGCCAACAGAGCCTGGAGGTAAGCCAGAAGCCTCCCCTTACCTTCTGCAGTGTTATAATCCCAATTAGGCCTGCGTCAGTGGATAGGTAGCATCAATCAGTGTCGGGTCAGTAGTAAGGACACCAGTATCACCAGGAATTAACTTCCTGGCTTCTGTTTGGATACGTTCCCTTTCCTCTGTGGTAAACAGGACCTGTAATAATTGATGACAATCATCCCAAGTGGGTTGGTGTGTGAATAAGACAGTTTCTAATAAATTAATAAGCTCCTTAGGATTTTCAGAAAAGGGAGCATTCTGGGTTCTCCAGTTGCAAATGACCAATAGTGATGGGGCTGGTTGCCAGCCTCATCCGTGGGGCTGACAACTCTGAGGGGTAGAACAGTAGAGTCTGGACCCTCTGGTGTTGCTGCCCTTCTACTCCTAGTCCCCTGAGCCAATCCCCCTGTGCCTATGAAGAATCTGGTACCAGGAGTGCCGGTTCTGGAGATGGTACCTCCTGTGGAGGAGGTGGATAAGGAGGGGGAGGAAAAAATGGGATCTTTTTCTGTGCTGCCCTGTAATACAGGGTACAGTGACAGTAATGATGGTTTTGTTTCAGGCTTAGGTGCTTTCTGGGTTGTCCTTTTCTGTTCTGCAGCCATTAGCACCTCAGTTTTCTGTAAAGGAAGAAAAGACTTCACGCAAAGAGGGGGGTTATTAACTAAATCTCCCCAGACCTTTATGTGTGATATTTGATCCAAGTGTCCCATATGTGAAGAATAATTTTCTCAACTGCATTAATGACAGCAGGATCAAAGGTCCCCTCCAAGGGCCATCCTAGTTTACACAGCAAGTTCTAGACTGTTGTGCCCAGTTCGCGAGACCCCAAAGACCACCAAGGATCCGACCGATGCAAATACACAAGGGTTCTTTTATTGTTACAAGCTTAAGCTTGGGCCCACTCTGTCACCGACTCAGCGGATCTCAGATGTGAGACAGAGGTTTTTATAGGTTTATTTCAGCAAGTTCAGCAAGTAGAGGAGTAGGGGGTCTCCAGCCTGGCAAACATATGATTGGTTGCAGCCCAGCACCAAACCATAAACTGCTGCCTTCAGGAAATTTGAAGAGCTATCTGGACTTTTAGTACTTTCCTGCCCCTGGTTAATTGACTGTTGGCAGGGGAGTTGTTCTCTATCTGTTCCAAGTATACTTTTTTGTGTTTTTTCCTGGAATGGGGTTCAGGGCTGGGTCAGTCCCATGGAGGTTTTATCCAAGATGGAGTCACTCAGGTCTCTCATCCCCCCCTCTGACTAGTACCTTGGGGGCCCAATCATGGGCGCTCCCTCATCTCATGTTTTTCATCACCCAAACTCTGGAGGGACTGATAGTGGGTTTCGGTTGCTCCCATGTTACCTTAAGAAGATCTCCTCCCTGGGGAGGGGGTCCATCATATGTGTCCCATCGTTTAACAGCCCCAGCAAGTGCAATAAGTAGCGCTATCCTCTCCACACTTGTTTCTCTGGGACTTGTATTTTGGAGTTCCAGGCCCTGGGCAAACATAGAACCAACCTGGTTTTCTGTATGGGCCTAGAGAGATAGGAATAATGGGAGGGGGCACTCCAAACCTTATCTCAAAGGTGGTTAATCCCATCTGGTAAGGGGAGTTACGCACTCAATAGAGTGCAAATGGAAGGAGAGACACCCAGTCACCACCAGTCTCTAAGGTCAATTTAGTTAAGGTCTCTTTCGGAGTTCTATTCATTCTCTCTACCTTTCCTGAACTCTGGGTTCTATAAGCACAATGTAGTTTCCAATCAATTCCCAGAACGATCTCCGACTATTAAGAGAAGACTAGCATATTTATATACCATGGGGGTAGTGGTAAAAGCTTTTAGATACTTTGTGAGATATTCTATTTACATGTGGAAGTGGGTTTCTGCTAGACTATTGTCTACCTGTAAAAATCACACACAGGAAGGCATGGTATGCATAGAGCCAAAGGCCATGTTTATGTCAAGGCATCTGTGGCGGCCACTTCAAAGGGAGAGACAGGAAAGATGCCAGAAAGCACCTTGCTATGAAAAGGAGCCCGCAGCACATTCCCCGAGCTACATGAGCTGTCCGGTGTGAAGGGGCTTCGACTTTTGCATAACAGAGGTCTCCCAACAAGTCCTATGGAGGTTTTATTCAAGATGGAGTCACTCCGGTCTCTCAAGACCAGTTAGGGTAGCATAGTAACATCCTATCTCAAATGCCCATGTATACACACACACACACACACACACACACACACACACACACACACACACAGCTATTAAATCTAATAATGCCTGTAAAGTTTCAGAATATAAAATCAACATAGAGAATCAGTAGTACTGTTAGGTGTCAGTAACAAATTGTATGAAATACAAATTTGAAAAAGCAATCCCATTTACCAAAACAGACTTAGAAATAAATTTAATTGAAATAAATAAATTTAATTATTTAATTTTATAATTTCCATTTTGAGAGATGTCAGAATGGAAATTATAAAATACTGAGGAAAGAAATTTAAAGAGATGTGCACAAAAATGGAAATACATATTGATGGATTTGGGCAATCAACATTGTTTAAAAGCTACTCAATCTCCAGATTCAAGGCAATCTCTATGAAAAAAACCAATGCTATTCCCCATAGAACAAGACAAAATTCACATTTATATGGGACCACAAAAACATGAATAGCCAAAGCCATCTTGAGTAAAACTTGCAACACAGGATGCATTGCACTATCTGTCTTCAATATACACTACAAAACTGTAGTGGTTAAAGTATCATGGTGTTGGGATAAGTACAGACAAATGGATTAACTAAATAGAGGGCCTGGAAGTCAATCCACATATCTAATATTGAGTGATTGTTTTACTAAGGTGCTAAGAACATGCATCGAATAAATCTTTTCAGTGAGTGATGTTGAGATACTTATTAAATAAAACACAATCAGCAATGTATAGAATCAGTAGCATTATTATATGCCAGCAATAAACTCTATGAAATATAAATCAAGTAATTCCATTTATAATGATTGCCAAGAGGAGACCTATGTACACATATCACATACGGACAATGAAACTAAGCCTCCTATCTCTCACCAGTAACAAGAATCAACTCAAAATGCATTAAGTGTGAGACCTGAAACTATTAAGCAATAAGAAGAAAACATAAGGAAGGACTTCAGGGCACTGAAAAGCACAAAGAATTTTTAGACAAGACCACAGAAGCACAAGAAAAAAGGATAAATGATATATGGCATCAAGCTGAAAATCTTGGCCAATTAAAAAAACAAAAAAACAGAGTGACAATAACTCAAACATCTAAAACAGAGACTACGTAAGCAAAACCAGAAAGCCTAAGCACATATAGGCAAGCACAAGAGCAAAAACAACAACAATAAAAAACTAATGAAACTGCCACCTTTCTTCAGGGCCTGTGTCCAGGTATAATCTATGTATTTGGATTTGGTCATTCAACTACTGCAGCTGTATTTTCTCAGGGGTTAACTGGATTCTCCTTTTATTGAGTACAGTGATATAGACCCATGTCTTCCTTTAAATCATTTTACAGAGCTTACCATACTTCAAACCCTTCCAGGTTAAGATACACTGGTGTTCCCTGAGGTTCTTTAGGGACCAAGCCTCCTGCTGTTTTTCAGTGTCTGAACACAGCTCTTCTGTCCCTGGTTCAGGAGGGCAGGTCTGATATAAATTACTATATAATGGAGAAAAAACTAGGATTTTAAAATATCCTATTTGAGTATCAAAGTAATACAAAATAATTTGTGTAAAGTACAGATTATTTTAAAAACAGAACTTACACTGGGCATGGTCCCACATGCCTTTAATCTTAGCACTCAGGAAGGAGAGGCAGATCGCTATGAGAAGGAGGCCAGCCTGGTCTACATAGCAAATTTCAGGCAAACTGAGGCGACAGGGAGACTTTATCTCAAAAAACAAAAACAAAACAAAACAACAACAAAACAAAACAAAAACTTATTTTGAGACTAGTCTACTGAGTGCTTTTAGTAAGCCACATAGGTCACACACTGAGGACACAGAAGTAGGAGTCACTTGTTGTAGGAGCCAAGTGCAGAGAGATGACACCAAGTGCATCTTTCTTCCAGGAAGCAGTTTATTTGTGCTAGCACCTGGCTCAGTGAGAGTTCTCAAAAGCCGAACCTCCAACAAAGAAAGACTCAGCATTTTATCCCCTCTGTTAGTTTCCCTTTACAGCTCAGTTTCTTTGTCTCCCATATATGGTAACACACATATCCTGATTGGGTGCCCAGGGCTACAAGGTCATGACAGGCAGAGTCATGTGCCTGCGCACTCAAGCGCTATCCATGCTGCATTCCTTTTTCTTTGTTGGAGGAGGGGGTTCTTACCCTTGAATTATTGCCCAACTAGTTGAGGTAAGGTGATACCCAAACAGGCAGATGAGTGGAAACCTAGGATACACTTTGTTGCCATTATTATTATTACCTGGGTTGCAGCAGAACCAGAAGGACACTAATAGTTCATACACTATTCAAAGCTGCTTGCTGCTGTCCCTTCTTTTCTCCCTACAGGGAATCTCTTTGCTCTCAAGTCCATAAGGGTAAAAAGACTCTACCACAGCTCTGGTGTCATTTTACCCTCTATCCTATTGGCCTGTGGGCATATCTGTGAGGTGTTTCCTTGACTCTTAAGTGATGTGGGAGGGCCCAACTACTGTGGGTGGCACCACCCCTGGGCAGGTGATCCTATAAGAAATCAGGCTGAGCCAGAGGAGCAAAGCTATAAGCAGCATTCTCCCATGGTCTGTGTTTCAATTCCTGCCTCCAGATTCCTGCTGAGTTCCCTTAATGATGAACTGTGATCCACATTGTTAGCTAAATAAACCCTTTCCTCCCCAAGTTGGTTTTGGTCAGAGTAGTTTATCACAGCAATAGAAAAGTAACTACAAAACCTTGTATTTAGCAGCTTTGTTCCATACCCACCATCCAGCCACACTAGAGGGTGAAGACACTGCTGATGTGCTGGTGGGGAAGTAGAGAACAACAGTTATTTTGAAGGGTGTGAGATCCAATTCCCTTTATTCTACTAATCATATCCCATTTCACTTTGGGTATAACACTCCTTTCCCAAGTGTAGTTCTTAGGCTAGGGTGGCCTAACTAGTTTTCAAGCTCCAGGCTGGGCACAGTCTGGCTAATCAGGCTATCATAGTTACTGTGACAAGGGAATAGACTACCAATGGCCAGATGACCCAAATCTGTTCGATGTGTTTCATTCTGTGGAACCCTCCTCCTTGGCCCCCTCCCCTGTGTCCCTAGACCCCTGCCCTTTTAGGACTAATTGCTCTTTCTGCTTCTGTAATTTGCTTGGCTCAAAGGAACTAAAGGCACAAATTGTACTGACTACATTTTGGCTGACTTCTCCATTTTGTAAGTAGATTAAGCAAGCCCTGGCATGTCAGAGAGCCCAGGCATGTTAAGACCTTATAAAGAATAAACAAGATCCTCTGGCCCCAAGGATGGCAGTCAGCACATTCCCCAGCCCTGAAGACAGCACCCACCAATAGGAAGCCCCCAAGACTGCATTCCTCGTGACCAATCAATTTGAAGTATGTTGGCGTGCAGGACCAATCAAGATGTGACTCTGTTATTCCCCTCCTCCCTTTGTCTAAAACCTATAAAAAGCTCTTTCCCCCCTTGCTCAGGGCTCTTCGATAGATCCACTGTGTTGGTGAAGTCAGAGAGTCTGAGCTTGAGCCCGAATAAGGACTCTTTGCTTTTTCATGCCCTCTGGACTCTGTGGTGGTATTTAGGAGTCCATTCCCTGGGCACAACAATTCCCTGGAGGACTTGGGGCAATGTGAAGAAAGTGAAGCAATGAGAGTTGCTGACCTAAGGTCTAAAGTAAGCCTAGACACTGTTACTTGTCTGAGTTTAAACACAGAGGAAGGTCCTGTCATTAGAATGAGACTATGACCAAGTGCCACTAGCTGAGTTTTTAGAGCCATCCAATTCCAAAGCCAGATTTCACCCTGAGCCTTTATATATGGAATTCTTTCTTTACTGTTTCTTTACATTTCTTTACTGTTTCAAGACTCTGTTTGAGTTGATTTTCTCTCATTTACCATAAAAGATTCTCCAGTGAATAGAGGGCCCAGTCCCTGTAATACATTCTTCCTTAGTGTTACCCAACAGTGGTCTGAGGCCAGCTGAAATCAGAGTGCTGGGAATAGATATCCTATCAGTAGCTCATTCAGGAAGAAAGGCCTGAAATGTGTATGAGGAGACAAGCACAGATCCTGCATTTTTACAGTTTCCTGGAGCAACTATTTGGGTGAGTCAGATGGTTTTATGTTGAGAGAATACATGGAGGAGAACTGCCTGCTGCTTTTGTTATTACAAGGATTTCAAACACGCAAGGCCATACTGAATTCAAGGCTAAGATGTGCATTTTCCTGCATTTAGTTTTCCTGAAATCTTCTAGGTCCTTTTAATAAGCTTTTTTCCTGACTTTCAAGTGGGTGTTTCTAGTCCTTGATCAGTTCCTCCCTTCTGAAGAAGAGTAAGGCTTGACTCATCCCACAAAGAACCTTTTCTGTGCTGAAGTAAATGAGATATCAACTATGGTATTAATTGCTTACTCTTATAAATAAAAATTCAGAGATTGATGTTGTAGAAAGTAGTCTGAAAAACCTTTATATCCCAAAGTTTTCTGAGTCTCTACTCCATTGTATGTACTGTGAGAGACATCAATTCATCTCTTAGGAGAAGACTTTGGACAAATTACTTAACGTAACTGAGCTAAGGGTGACCTCCTATTATATGTGAGTAAGAACTTCTCTTTGCAAGGTATTTATAAGTGTTGGAGGCAGTGGTTGAAGACAAGCTGGCCCACTTTGGGGCACCAAATAAGGACACAGAGAATGGTAGAAAGGATAGGACAGGAAAACTTGGATGAGAGCATGAGTTGGGGCATGGGACAAATGCCCCCCAATTTTCCAGATGTCTGTCTCAGGAGAAACTCTTAAAAATATATCCTTGTTTCTTACTAAATCACAATCTATGGAGAAGTCTGAAAATGTGGATTCTGTGAAGCCAACCACCCATCAAGCCCTCCTGAGTGATATCACAAAGCTAAGTAAAGACAAATCTGGTTTATGTTTGACAACCACTAGAAGAGAAGAGGAAGCAAGGTTTGTGTGGTAAGTTTGCAGGCCAGAGGAACAGGCAACTGTTAAGAATCAGTGGGTCAAATACTGGATTGCCCAAGGTCTACACCTTAGCAATGAATTTCTGTTACAGTTTTGTGGGGGTTTTTCTTTTGTAGTGAATAGCACTGTTGCTTAATGTTGTTCTGTGAGGTTGCTTTAAAAGATAGCCATACTTTGAGAAAATTTACAGCAAGTAGAGTGCTAAACATATTATAATGATGATGTATAGAAAATATTGATGTTAGAAAACCATAATGAAAACAGAACAGGCAAAGAAAAATTTCCAAAAGAAAAACTTCCAAATGTATGTTCACATATTCAAATATTTTGGTACAAGTAAATTATAACCATAAACTCTATAAATCATATTACAGTCAACCTGCATTATATAGTAGGTGTTCCTACACTCACCACTGGAGATAACATCTAAGGTGTGTTTGGCATGTACTCCAGGCATTGCTCAAGTAGGTATTATCACACTCTCCACCTTGCTATTAAGAAATTGAAGTATAACAGGCTTAAATGCTTAAAAGCACACAGCTAATGGGTGGCCAGAGGTTATGTGAACTTGATGCCTTTATTCACTATACTATTTTCCCTTTCAGTAAAAAGCTGATCCCCTTTCAGAGCAGGCTAGAAATACAAAAAGCTAGATTATACTTACCTGGCAGGGGAGATACCACGATTACAAAGGCTAGATAGATGATAAATAGATAATAAATAGGTAGATAGATGATAGATAGGTAGATGATAGATAGATGATAGATAGATGAAGGAAAGCAAGCTAGACTAAGGCTAACTGGAATTTCTAATGGATGCAGGAGGCCATAGCTGCTCACTGGGGTATCTAAAATCTATCAGAAGCTTATTGGTGAAAGCTGCCCATAATTACTGCTGAAAGAAAGACATGCTGAAAGGTCACTTTGTACCTAGCTGAGCACAGGCTGTAGTAACCAGTCCCCAATATGAAGATAGCTTTTGAAGTTAAAGAAATTTCATAATGTGTTTTTTCAGGAGTCCGAATAAGACTGGAAAAGTGAAATCCCCCAGAAGAAAGTGTGGTCTCAAAATCCAGAAGTTAGTTCAAGGAAAGAGGACCCTTTACAAGCAGAGAATGGATGGAACTACCTTAGAGGCTACATCTCAAGAGAGTGGCAAGGTGCTTCTGACAATGGATTTATTTGTTTGATATTTTTAAAAAATTTACTCTGTGATTATCTAAAATGGGGGCTAGCAAACTGTAATTCATGTGACAAATTAGGCTCCCACCTTTGTTGAATATGAGATTTTATTGGGACATAGGCACACTCACCTATGTGCTGTCTTTAACACTATGCTGCAATGTTGTTGTTGAGAAACTGCAATAGGAACTGCACATCCTATAAGACTGAAAGCATTACTATCTGACCCTATACATAAAAAGTTTTGCTGACTTCTACTTTAAAATGTATTTCATAAATCTTCATTAAGGATTTAAACTTTGAAGTGATAAAACAAGGTTTCATTCACAATTGAAGCCCTTATATCCTTAGATTGTGGGTATCAAAAAACATGGGGGATGAAACCACTTGAAAAAGAGAAACCAGTAAACCGGAGAATTCAGTTGGACCATAATCTTAATCTTAATAGGCATGATTATGTCATAGAAGGAATTTGATAACCAGAGTCACTTTTGTAAATTCTCCAACTTAGAAAACACTGTTGCACAAGAATATTCCAAAGCTCAAAGTGACTGGGACATAGTTTTCCTTTCACATATTTAATCTCGAACTTTTGATTTTCCATTTTCCTCCTTTCAAACACAGTATACTTGTATCATGATTCCATAATCTATGAATTAGTAACAACTCATTCTGTGCCAGAAATAATCCTTTTTACATATTAACAATGACTACTTGTTCTTTACAATCTTTCTTCTCTCTTTTTTTCATAGACAGCAAACCTCAGCTTTAACTGAGCATGTCATAGTGTAGAATAACAGATATCCATCAGACACTCTTACAGATACACACTGGCTTGACTTAGACTGTCTCAATCAGACATAATCATGAGAGAACAGCAAGGTAGAAGTCATGCTTTTATTGGTCCTGCTACTTTACTGTAGTTTTTTAGATCCCCAATTGCAGCTTTGGCTCAAGATTTCTTTACCATCATTGCAGGTCCCTGCAATGGCTCATGTGTTAAAGACTTGGTCCCCAGTGATGTACTATTGGGAGATGGTGGAACCTTTAAGAGATGGGCCTAATAGGTCACTGGGGACATTCCCTTAAAGGGAATGGTGGGACCCTGGCTACCTCCTCTTTTCCTATCTTTTATATTATATCCATAAGATAAGCAGTTTTATTCCACCACATACTTTCACTATGAGGGACCACCACAGGCCCAAAACTACTAGGCCAACTGATCATGGGTAGACTGAAACCTCTGAACCCAGAAGTCAAAGTAAACCTCTTCTCTTTTTAAGTCAATTATCTAAGGCTCTGTTATAGTAAGGGAAAACTTTCTAACATAGCAGCCCAACTCTGGTGTATCATCCTCAAAACACTCATTGGATATCTCTTCAGTCCTCCAACCTATTCTTTAAGCCACAACTGAAGCTGAACTAAATTCTCTTCTGTTTAAACTAGGTAAAATTGTCTCTGTTCTCTGCAACTGAAATCTAGAAAATTCAATATTTGGAATTTAGAAGTGAGGTGCTTTTCTGAAAGATATCCTTATCTTGAGTGGGCTAGGCAGCAGAGGACAAGGACAGGTACCATGGTCTGGAAAACCAGGAATGTATTATTCATTGGTAAAGTATTTGACAATTTTTTTTGCCTAAAATTGATTTTTTTTCTAAGCCATAATATAGTTATGCCTGAAAAAGAAACAGTATGTCTTAGCATTCATTTTAAGGCCAAGAGTAGACCTGAACTCTGAGAATATTCCTTCAGATGTCTCAGGAAACTGTGCTCTTGAGGTAGGCTTCACTCATTCTTTTACTGAAACAGTACCTCCAGCATGAAGTGGGGAAGTAGAGGCTAGGATCCACCCTTCTCTTACCAGAGAATCTCGCCCTTTGATCTCTAGGTCTAGGATATCACACACACACAGTTTCAGAAAAACTTCTCCATTCTTCTCACTGTTTTCAATGAGAAAAACGTGCTGTTTTCAGTGGCTTGTTATGTTAATCATGCATGCCCAATTCGCTTACTATCTTGGGTGGAGGACAAGATGGGATCCTGAGGAGTTAAAGTCAGGTGCCCAGGTCACAAGAAATCTCAGTGAGCTTGTTTACATTATAACCTTTTGGTGTCAAGGTTGGGTAAAAGTCATTAGTTGAGATTATGTCTATAATGTAAAAGTCATTTCTACATAAAATACTTTAGGAAAGCAGTTACATGCTGATCATGTCTATAGCTACAGACTAGAAAAAAAAATCTATAATAATGATGTAAATTAGTTGTGCCTGCTACTTTCAGCAAGATTCTGTAGAAAAGTGATGAACTACATTGGGACATACCCAGGCTGCAAGGGGAGATGAAAGAAATACATACATCTGCACTAAGGAAGGGATAGAAAATGAAAACCACAGCCAGGAATCTGTAATATTCATTCACCTCGTAATTTGGTGCTTCACTAAGTTAGATCAAACTAATTCTATCTGTGCCCCTGCATCAGAGCAATTAGAGGTTGCTTTGAAGGAGAGCTGTGACTTCAGCTATCCACAGGCACCTCTCCAAAATATTTTGGGTTAAACACCGATAAATGATCCATCACCATAAGTCAGATTAAAGGTGTTTCCTTACTGTAGGAGGAAGTGCAGCCTGAACAACCAGCACCAGCATGCCAAAAACATCCGGCTGAGGCAAACCTGTGTTCTGCCAAAAGACAGAGACGGCTGATGCAAAACTGGCCTGATACAGAGAGCCAGTGAGGAAGAGACATGACCTCTCAATGGACCAATGGGACACCGGAAGGGGGGGTATAAGGGAGCCCCATATCCGCAACAAACAAGTCTACAGCTGCTCACACTGCCTGCTTCTCACCTGACTCCTGGTGTCTGTGTTGTGACTCTGGGCCAACTCTACCCCCACCCAGAGGGCCCCAGGACACCTGCAACACTTTACCATAAAGGTCTCTTATTTTAGGGCATTGTTGAGACAAACATATTAGTTCTTGATTCTCAGGGGAGTTGAACTTGGATTTCTGAGAAATGCTGGGACTGTTGAGACTATGGAGACTCTTGGAGATGCGATAAATGCATTTTACATGGCAAGATAGGCATGAACCTTTTGGTTCTAGAGACAGAATGTGACAGTGTGGAATATGAAGCATTCCTTTCCAAAAACTCCTGTATTTTAGACTTGGCACCCAGGTGGTGGCATTATTTAAAGAGGTTCTAGAAACTTTAGAAGATGATGCCTATCTGAAGGAACTAGGTCATTGGGGGTGTGTACTTAAGGTTAGATCTTGTCTCTGCCTCCCTTCTGTCTGCCATGATGTGAGTAGTTTGCTTCAATACGTGTTCCCCACTGTGATGTTCAACCTCCCTTCAGTCTCACAGTAATGGAAACAGCTAGGCATGGGCTCTCTGAAACCATGAACCAAAAAAAATGTCTGCCTCTATGATGCTTGCGAGGTATTCTGTCACAGTGATGAAAGTCTAATATAACTCCCAGGAAGTGAAAGCCAGTCATCGTAGAGATGAAAAAGGATCCACAGGCTTTCAAAGGAGGCAACTCAAGAAATTACAGTGCTCCACTGTCCAAACAAGATCTTCACAATTCCTGTCTAACACAGTACTTTTTTGGGAAGGGAACTTCTTATTCTAGTTTATTTTAGTTGTTCCTATTCTGCTACTGAAATGTATGTATGTTATTCATGTATGTGTTGTTCATGAGAGGAAGCTTACTAGTTGGTCTCTGCTTACATCACATACCAACATGTGACCACAAAGGACCTAATGGTGATAACTTTGTATTACTCTGAGGTCCTTATCTTTGAGTTGTATTCAGTCTTGAGACAGGATTTTGAGATCATACATCTTGAATGAATACGGCATGAATTAGTCTCTGGGAAAATTTAGCAATATTGGGCACATGAATGGGCCATTTATGGCAGGAATATTAGATATTTTCCAATATCTGTTCTGTTTTCTCATCTATATCAGTAGAACCTCGATTTTTATATGGACATAAGAATACTCCAAATAAAGATGATTTATGAACATTCTAAATAGCTAAAGTTCTGATATTGAGTTATTTTCTGAGAATCAGATGATCTCTTGAAATATTGAAAGGTAAGGTATGGAGGTCTTACGTCCATTGTTGGCGGCTTCTTGATCCAGGATGCTTTCCTGATCATGATAGAAGCAAAGCAGCTCTGAACTGACTATTCTAGTTATTGCTTCCCAATTGGACCAGCAGCTTCCTGAACATAGAAGAGGCAGTAAATCCTAGGGTATCCCAGGTTTATGATTTAATTCACATTTGTTTTTGAAAGCTCAGTCTATGGCTTATGCCATCAGCCTTCCCTATTATTTCATAAGACATTTGAGACCACTCCCAGGAAGTTCATTTTCTATTTAAACTAGCAGAGAGGTTCTGTTTTCTGCAACTGAGTATATCTAACATATTGAGATTATGATGTTTCTTTTCTTTATTAAAATGGGAGCTTCTATGTTTTTAAAGATGTATCTTTATCTTTATTTATATATGTGTGTCTGTGTGTTTGCAGACAGAGGCCAAAAGAGAGTGTCAGATCCCTTTGGTTATTGAGTAGCAAACTTGGGTCCTCTGAAAGAGCATCAAATGCCCTTATTGATGAGCCATCTCTCGAGCTCTGATATTTCTTGTATAGATGAGTCTCTGAGATAGTAGTGAACTGGTAAGCCAACCCTAGTTGGGATAGGGACTCATCAGTAGCACTTGCCTATTGAATATCAATACTTTAAAGATTTAAGAACCTGGAAGCAAAATTTAAACTTAATATACCACTACACAGAGTGTAAGTGTCTTTCCCAGAACCACACCAATGAGTTTTAATGAAAAGATTAAAACTAGCATATCTATTTTGCCTACACACACTATACTCTACCAAGAGAGAACTTTACAGAAATCTGCCAACACACTAAGTAGAAATGTAGACTACATTATAAAAATGCCTTCAGTGTCTTCACTTCAGAGAATTAACTAATGATGACAGAGGCAGTGATAAAGGAGCACCTTAAAATCTTTAGGTAGGATTTGAATGGGTAGTATTGCCAATAGTACATGTGTGTGACATAAAAGAGATTTAAATGTTTTAAGATAATAAACATCAAGATGGCAATTAAACAGTGAGGTGAATATACTTGAAATCACTGCTTCCTAACTTCTTCAATGGTTTGAATGTGTTTGCATGAAAATCCAGTTTTTACTGAGGTGATGGTATTGAAGGTGAGGCCTGTAAGAAGAAATTAGGCAATTAAGGCTCCTTGTCTCATGTGCTTAGATGCTGTATTACTTTTCTGTTGCTGTGATAGAAACACAATGATGAAGGGAACTTACAAAAGAAAGAGTTTATTTAGCTTATGATTCCAAAGGGGCAAGAGTCTGTTAGGGTCCGTGACTCAGTGAGTGTCTTCTGGAGAACAAATATACAAAAGAAAGAGTTTATTTAGCTTATGATTCCTAAGGGGCAAGAGTCTGTTAGGGTCCGTGACTCAGTGAGTGTCTTCTGGAGAACAAATACATGAGTATGGAGATGCAAAAATCAAGCAGAGTTTTACTAAACCAGCTAGCTGGGGCCGATCGTCCTTTCAGGACATGCAGGTCTGGGTAGAGCAATCGACCCTGAGACAATTTTAGGTAAAGATTATATACACTTCCACAACCGTTACACAAAAGCCCGCGTTTATACAGCCAATAGTTTCAAAGCAAGCATTTCACAAACCAAAAACTTCAAAACAAGAAAAATGTCACAACTTCCTTCAGGTGTCTCAATCAGGGAAGGGTGAGTGGTATGTACCTGGCGCAACCCTTTCCTGTTATCTTGGGTAAGTGGACATGCCTACATGACACAACACAGATCAAACAGGCTAGGCTCTGGGGGGTGCAGCACTTGCCCCTATCTGGGGATGCCTGTGTCTCCACTTGGGTTAATCAGTTACAAGCAGTAAATTCAAAAAAGTAAATTCAAGCAGTAAATTCAGACAAGCAATAAATTCCTCTTTCC
>NW_008357993.1:703363-707209 GCF_000622305.1 Nannospalax galili | reverse complement strand
ATACTCTTTTCCAGTAGATGGCGCCATGAACATGCACAATGCCAAAAGCATACCTGCTATCAGTATAAATGTTAGCTCACCTGCCTTCTGCCCTTTCCAGTGCCCCTGCAAGAGCAATAAGTTCTGCCTTCTGGGCTGAGGTGCCAGGGGGCAGGGCTGCACTCCAAATGACTTTCCCCTTGTGTGTCACTACCGCTGTTCTGGCTCGTCTAACTCCATCGCGCACGAAGCTGCTTTCATCTGTATACCAGTCTAATTCACTATCTGGCAGTCACGTGTCTCTCAGATCTGTCCGTACCTGGATGATTTTAGAGAGAACGTCTCTACAGTCATGGATGGGGGTTGACAGGTCTGGGTTTGGCAGGAGAGTGGCAGGATTTAGGGTCACTAGGGCCGAGGAGGTGATTCGAGGAGAGTCCAGCAGGAGCCCTTGGTAATGGGTGAGCCTGGCATTTGTCATCCATTTCCCTGAAGGGTGCCTGAGAATCCCCTCCACAGTATGCTGTGCTGTCACCCTCAGGTCCTGGCCAAAGGTCAGCTTGTCAGCTTCCTTTACCAGTAGGGCGATGGCTGCCAAGATGCACAGGCAAGATGGCCATCCCGAGGCCACTGGGTCCAGCCGCTTGGACAAGTAAGCCACAGGTCTCTTCCACGGGCCTAGTTGATGGGCCAGGACTCCTTTGGCCACTCCCTTCTTTTCATCTATGAACAAAATGAAGGGATTTTCTGGGTCTGGCAGAGACAAGGCAGGGGCCTAGAGAAGAGCTTCCTTTAATTTGTCAAATGCTTCTTGTTCCTGACTGCACCTCCAATCCAGTCCTTTTTTGGTGGCTTCATACAGTGGACGGGCTATCTCTGCATACCCTGGGATCCAGAGTCTGCAAAACCCAGCTGAGCCAAGGAATTCCCTCACTCCCCGGGGAGAGGAGGGCACAGGGATGGTCAGGATAGTCTGTTTTATGGCTTGTGTCAGCCATCTGGCCCCTTCAGCTATCTTGTACCCCAAGTAAACCACTGACCTCTGGCAGATGTGCGCCTTTTTGGCACTGGCCCGATATCCCAGGCTGCCCAGTTCGGCCAACAGGTTCCTCATAGCTTCCATGCACTCTTCATGAGTTGCTGTAGCCAGCAACAGGTATTTTGGTAAGTAAGTCTCTACCTAGCAAAGGTGCGGGACTCTCCGGTACAACTAGGAAGGAGTGGGAAACCTGATGCCTTCCCAAGTCCACTTTCCTGTTGGTGGTCGAGGCGCACCTCTTAGCTCCTGTAGCTCTTTGGACTATGCTTGTGAGTCCTGGCTTTAGAGGATCGCGAGTTTGATTGAGAACTGAATACTGTGCCCCAGTATCTACCATGAAGCCAGTGGGAGTCCCCTCCATGCACAGAGTTACCCAAGACGCGGGGAGGGGTGCCGAGCTTCGTCCCCATCAGTTTCCTTCTCCCAGGTGGAGGGTCCTGATAGGGCTCCCTCCTCCTTGTCTTCCTCTTCTTTGTGGGCACTCTCTCTTCCAATGCCAATATCTTTTGCACAGGGTGCACTGTTCCTGCGCTAGTTTAGATGGGCGGGGTCCTGCTCTCTGAAGCGACTCAGGGCTCCCTTTCACTCTGGCCAGGAATATTCTGGCCCTCTCCTCCCTCTGCTTCTTGTTCTCTTTTCTTTGAAATTCTCTGTCCTCTTTCCTATTTTTATCCTGCATCTCTCGTTCCTCCTTCCTTAGCCTCTCCTCCCTGTCCTCCGGAGACTCCCTAGCATTAAAGACCTTCTCTGCCTGTTGCAGCATCTCCCTAATAGAAATCTCCCCCAGATCGTCCCGCTTATGGAGTTTTCTCCTGATATCGGAGGCTGCCTGGTTAATAAAAGAGAGGACTACAGCTGACCTGTGTTCCTCTGCCTCTGGCTTTATGGGGGTATATTGCCTATAGGCATCAAATAGCCTTTCCAGATATGCGGCTGGGCTTTCGGTTTCTCCCTGAACAATTGTTCTTACCTTAGCCGTCTTGCAGCTGCTTGGAGACCAGTCATTAGAGTCTGGCAGTAGACTCGAAGACGCTCCCTACCTTCTGCCATCCTAAAATCCCAATCTGGACGCGTGAGGGGGAACGCCTCGTCAATGGCAGGTTGAAGAGTAGTGGGCCTCCCATTTTCTCTGAGGATGATCTTCCTGGATTCATTAAGGATCTGCCTCTGCTCCTCAGTGGTGAAGAGGGTGTGGAGCAGCTGCTGGCAGTCGTCCCATGTGGGGCAATGAGTGAACATAATAGATACCACCAAACCAAACCTATAAGACACTTGGGGTCTTCAGAAAATGTGGGGTTTTGGGTCCTCCAGTTGTAAAGATCACTAGAGGAGAATGGCCAGTATTGATACTGTTGGTCATCTGGGACGCCAATTGCTCGTATCAACAGCACTGGCACAGCCCCTCCTGTGGTGGAGGAAGGGGCCTCTCCTATTCAGTCCCTATTTCCCTGAGACCTTAGCTGCATTCCTCCCACCTCTCCAGGTCATCCACCCTCTCCTCTAGAGGAGTCTGGGGAGGAGGCAACCACTGGATTCCCATGGGGACCCCCGGCTCCATCCCCCCCTCCATAGGCCGCCTCGGTTTCTCCACCCCATGGAGCTGCATAAGGTGGCGGCTGCTCAACAGGTATAGAGGGGTAGAGGGAGGAGCTCTTGGGGAGAACTGGTGGAGCACTAGGATCCCTGCCTCTGTGACTGGAGGACTTTAAAGCTTCCTGGGTGACCATGATGGAGACTTTTGGTGGGCAAGCATGAGGCTTTCTCACCAAGAGGGGCCTTAACCAGGATGGGGGATCCTCTGCCAGATTCTCCCACAAAAGGATATAGGGGAGTTGATCTGGGTGGCCCTCTGGGTCAGGCTGGGTAATGACAGCCTTGACCTTGCTGATGGTGTCCAGGGAAAGGGACCCCTGGGTCGGCCAACCTACTCCAAAGGTGGGCCATTCAGTTGAGCAGAAAGTGCCAAACTTACCCTTCCTGATGCTAGGGCCCAATTTCAAAGCCTGTTCCTTCACCTCCGAGAAGGTAGAGAGGATTAAACTTTTAGGAGTGGCCTGAGTCTGGCCCATGGTGGAGGTCACAGAAGAGAGAGAGAGAGAGAGATGAAAAGGGAGAAATAAAGATGCCACTCTAAACAATGATGGCCAGTGGGTGTGCTTAATTTATCTGGGATTCACGCCTGGGTCCCCCTTATTCTCTCATGGGAGTCTTTCAGCGGCAAGCGCCCTGTGGCTCTTACTAGCTCGACCTGTGCCCGTGGGGCTTTCTCAGTGGCCGGAGAGAGGGATGGAGAGGGGTGGGAGATAGAGAATAAATGGAAGGAAAAAGAGGAAAGGAAGGTTTTAAAATAGAGAGTGTAGAGAAAAATACAAAACCAGACCCCCCCCAGTAAGCACAACTATGAAGCACGCGCACCACATCTCAAGGCATTCGCTTGGACCAGTCCTTCTTTCATTCAGACACGCGCTGTACTCACCATGCTCACTTTCAGGATCCCCGAGACTCCTCGTGATTCTCCCAAAAGGCGTCCACTCGGACTGCCTCAAGGTAACGAGCTCGATTTTTTTTTTTTCCTCCTCAGGCGCCAGATTTGATGGTAGGCTTTCTTTAGGGCCAGGGCTGGTTACCTGGACTTTTACCTAGGTGCCGGGACTCGAACCCAGACTTCCTCACTTGGGATTACTAACCTGAGACCAGACACGAGATGGCGACTCTCGCTTTATTCTGGATTTTACAGACATGAGGGAGCAACCCTCGAATTACACTGCCCTGTCCGGAGAAAAGAAACTCTGCCTCCATTCATCCTTTGTTCCCCCAGAAGCCCCCCC
>NW_008357993.1:700702-703305 GCF_000622305.1 Nannospalax galili | reverse complement strand
GAGTATGGAGATGCAAAAATCAAGCAGAGTTTTACTAAACCAGCTAGCTGGGGCCGATCGTTCTTTCAGGACATGCAGGTCTGGTTAGAGGGATCGACCCTGAGACAATTTTAGGTAAAGATTATATAGGCTTCCACAACTGTTACACAAAAGCCCGCGTTTATACAGCCAATAGTTTCAAAGCAAGCATTTCACAAACCAATAACTTTAAAACAAGAAAAATGTTACAACTCCCTTCAGGTGTCTCAGTCGGGGAGAGATGGTTGGTATGTGCCTGGTACGACTCTTTCTTGTTATCTTGTATAAGCAGACATGTCTACGTGATATGACACAGAACAGGTCAGGCTCCGGGGGCTGTAGCACTTTGCGTCTATCTCCGGATGCCTGTGTCTCCAGTTGAGTTAATTGGTTATAAGCAGTAAATTTAAACAAGTAAATTCAAGCAGTAAATTCAGGCAAGCAGTATATTCAAACAAGCAGTAAATTCCTCTTTCCCTAACAAGTCCATCATGGTGGGGAGGCATGGTGACAGAGGTGGCTGGAGTAGGAGCAGAAGCTAAGCTCTCATATCTTCCAGCAGGCACAGGAAGCAGAGGGCAACTGGAGATCTGGCAAGGCTTAAGAACTCTCTTCCTCCAGCATGGCCATACCTTCTCAGACTCCTAAAACAGCACCACCAACTGGGGATAAAATGCTCAAATACTTGGAGCATATGGGGGACATTCTCACTCAAACCACCACATTCCACTCCCTAGCCCCCATTGGCTCATGACCATATAAAATTCAAAATGCATTTACTCTAAAATTAAAAGTCTCTGTAGTCTTTACCAGTCTCAAAAGTTCAAAAGTCCACAGTCCAGACTTTCTTCTGAGACTCAGGGAACTATCTTAACTGTAAGCCACTGTAAAATCAAAAGACAAATTACATGCTCAACACATAGTGGACCTGAATATACATTCGCATTCCAAAGGGGAAGAATAGAGGCATAGTGAGGAAATACTGAACCAAAACAAGACTGAAAACCAACAGGGCAGATACCAAATCGAATAGCTCCATGTCTGACTTCTGAGACTTTCAAAGTGTTTAGATGACACAGTCTCTCCAGCTTTGCTGTGTGAAACATACATTTCTCTCTTGGACTGGTATCATCCCTTGAATGCAGCTCTCCTTGGTAAGATGTCTCACAGCTCTGGCATCCTAGCATCTCAAACATATTCTTGGGGTCTCCACTGCCAATCAGCCTCACCTTCATGGCTTCATGCTGTAAGGGAGGGAGGCAAAAGATGATGTCAAGGGTTAAAGAATTTGAGTTTTACTGCTTGTAACTGTTTTTGAGTTTACTGCTTGTAACTAAGTGACTGGATTCGGGAAGAGACACAGGCAGCCGGAGATAGATGCAGGAGCTGCAGTCCCAGAACATGACCTGTGATAAGTCACGTAGGCAGGCATGCCTACTTGCACAAGATAACAGGGTAGGGTTGCACCAGACACACACTACCCTCCCCTCCCCAATTGAGACACCTAGAGGGGCTGCAACATTGTGGTGGTTTGAAACTATTGGTTGTGTAAGCGCGGGCTTTTGTGTAATGGCTGTGGGAGCCTATATAATCTCTGCCTGAAGTTGCCTCGAGGTCGATTTGCTCTAACCAGACCTGCATGTCTAATAAAACTCTGCTTGATTTTTGCATCTCTGTGCTCGTGTACTTGTTCCCTTGGGAAAGAACCCACCGAGTTTCGGACCCTAACAATGCAGTGGCCTCTCAGGGCTGTCTTTTTGCAGGGACACCCCTTCTGTATGTGGCCTGGCCTTGGCAGCTCTCTGAAACCAGAGAGGAAGAACTGATAACCCCTTCACTCTTGCATCTTTAATGCCTGTAAAGCCAAAACCAGGTGAATGACACTGCCAAGTTTGGCTGCAAATTTGAGGTGGACCCTGGCCTGCTTCATCCACTTTTGAAGCTTTTCTCTGCTGTGACTTTCTTAGAGTAGAAATCCCAGCATTTTCTTTTCACAAGTTGGAGGTTTAGCTGGGTGTGGTCTTGGCCTGGAGGCACTCTTTCCTTTGTTTAAGTGTAAATCTCTAGGCCTCTCCTTAATCATTTTAATCTCCTTATCAAAGGGATCCTCTCCTTCAGCATATAACTTGACGCCAACATTAATTTTCCCAGTGCTTTTTTTCAATCCAAACTCTACATTCTGCCTCTCTTTCTGTCCCATTTGCTCCTTTTCACTTTAGTTCTGCATAATATTCATCATTAATAACCACACCATCATTTCTATGTTAAGCTGCCTTGAAATATCCTCCTCCAAAGAAATTAGTCCATTGCTTTTCAACTTAGCCTCAAGCAAGCTTTTTGGCTATGGACAGACTCCAGCCAGATTCTTTGCCAAAATATCCCTGTTGGGAAAAAAATAAAATACCTTGATGAATGCTGTAAGAACTCTGCATTTTGATAGAAAACTCTGTTTAAAATGTTGATTTAGATTTACTTGCTAAGCTTGCCTGTTCTGCCTGATTGTATCTACCACACATGGATGATTAACCTAGTTGAAATGCTAAGAATTGAAGTGCTGTAAACCTCCTTCCTGGACCCTGGACCCC
>NW_008357993.1:672656-698474 GCF_000622305.1 Nannospalax galili | reverse complement strand
ATTTTGATAGAAAACTCTGTTTAAAATGTTGATTTAGATTTACTTGCTAAGCTTGCCTGTTCTGCCTGATTTGTATCTACCACACATGGATGATTAACCTAGTTGAAATGCTAAGAATTGAAGTGCTGTAAACCTCCTTCCTGGACCCTGGACCCTGGACCCCAGACTCAGTTGATTTACAATGTGTCCTGTAGGCCTGTTTGCACATACCAGATAACCGATAAGGAACAAAGAGAAGGAAGTTGTACCAGGCTTACATAGCCTTTCTGGAAAAGATGTTTAACCGAAACTATAGCTTTTAGAAGATGTTTGATCAAAGTGTCTGCTGAGGAATGCTTTTTGTGTAATGACTATGTGGGCCTATATAATCTGTACCTGAAACTGAATGGGGGTCGATCGTTCTGACCAGACTTGCATGTCTTGGGAAGCCGGTCGACCCCAGCTAGCTGGAAAGTAAAGACTCTGCTTGATTTTTACATCTCCAATCCCGTGTATTTGTTATCTGGAGGGGACCCATCGAGTCACGGACCCTAACAATCCCAATTGCTGTATAAGTCCTTATTTCCCTCTACTACATTGAGAACTACATTGTTCTCACCATTATTTCTTCCAGGTGTCTACTAGAATGACCTGTTAAGCTCTGTTTACAGTAATCAACTGCTTTTCTAAGCCAAACTTAGGAAGTCTTCCACATTCCTCCAAAAACACACATGGTCAGATTCTTCACAGCCAACAGCCCACTCTCTGGCACCAGTTATTGTATTAGTTACTTTTCTGTTGCTATGACAGAAACACCATGACCAGGGGAACTTATAAAAGGGTTTATTTAGCTTACAGTTCCTAAGGGGCAAGAGTTCATCATAATGGGGAGGCATGGTGGCAGAGGTGACTGGAATAGAAGCAGAAACTAAACTCACATCTTCAAGCAGGCACAGGAAGCAGAGGGCAACTGTAGATCTGGCAAGGCTTAAAAACTCTGTAAGCCCACCCCTGGTGACATGCTTTCTCAAGCATGGTCACACCCTCTAAGACCTCCCAAAACAGCACCACCAACTGGGCACAGAAATGCTCAAGTACTTGGAGTCTATGGGGGACATTCTCAAGGGAAGGGGTGCTTGATAGAGGGAATTAATCTTTTTTCATCCTCTGTCCATTCTGCCATATGAGGATACAGTGTTTTTGTAGAAAAGACAGAAACAAAGTACCAATTTGGAAGCAGAGAGCAGCTCTGATCAGGGAACTTCTTGAACACCCCATCTTCCTCCATAGTGTGATAAAATAGTTTTCTACTGTTATAAATTACCCACTCTCAAGTATTCTGTTACAGCATCACCAACAGACGAAGATACATCTGTGGAACTGGATATATGGTTGAGGTAATTTGAAACTGACCTATTAGAAAATTCTTGAAGACTGCAAGGAAACATACAGTGCACTTTCTTTTCTTTTTTTAAAAAAATATTTTTATTTTATGTGTATGCATGTATTGTCTGTGTTGGGCATCTGTTGTACATCTGTGTTGGGCAATGCCCATGGAGGACAGAAGAGACTGTTGGATACCCTGGAACTGGAGTTACAGAGAGTTGTTAGCTGACATGTGGGTGCTACGATTTGAACCCAGGTCTTCTGTAAGAACAGTCATTGTTCTTAACTGCTAAGCCATCTCTCCAGCCCCACAGTGAACTTTCTATTTTCTTGGGTGTTGTGAGGAGATCTGGTGACTGGGCTAGTAAGCTGGAATTGGTCATTTCATAGACCTCTATTTTCTACCTCATTGCTAGGGAAAAACCTTTCATGTGAATGCTTGGAAGAGAATTTTAGTATAAGATGACAAATTTCACTGTGAGACTTTTGAACAAAGAGATAAATAAGCTGATAAATGGAGATAAATTATACAAATGCATATAATTTGACATATAGATTTTTGTTGTAGTTTGCTTGTTTAGTTTATTTATTTGTTTTGAAACAACATATTGCTATAGCCCAGGCTGGCCTCAGATTAGGGACAATCTTCCCACTCTAGCCTCAGACTCATAAATGGTGGTATTAGAGATGTGAACCACACACTACACTCACAATTCTCAGTATTAAAAAACTGTAAGGTGAAAGTGGATGGGTAAAGAAAGATGTGGCTAGAGGGTTCAGGCATTCACTGAACTTAGCAGCAAGTTCCTGCCAGGCATTGGCGAGACACTGCAGGAGACTTGTGCTGGTAGTGAGTTCTCTTTGTCTGCATCAAGACATCAAAAATGTTTTGCTTTTAAACACTGCAAGGTAATCAAGGAGAAAACTATAGTAAGACTAGAGATAGCTCTCAAATTTTCCATGTCTTTATATGGTAAGTATGTGATTCAAAAGGGCAAAGCATTTTGAGTTAAAAGAGCTCCTTACAAAGTAGTTATATAAATCATGTTCTTCTTCAGATATAAACACTTTAAAAATATTTCTTTCAACTTCCTACTACAATCTATGAATGCCAGGGGTTCGAACCAGCAACCCCCGGGGAGGTGATGATTGGGGATGAGTAAGCACGCTTTGTTCACCAGCCCACGCTTCCCCCATTACCCAGGGACACTCAGACGTAATGGGGAGTTAGTCAAGCAGGGACTCATTTATTGCAGGTGTTACAAAGCTTATAAAGGCACCTGGATCTCCCCCCACCCCCCCAGGGGGAGTGCACTGATCATGTACTCCTCAGCAGTGCGGAAGGATTCTTCAGACTTTCAAAGCAAGCCAGGCGGCGCCCCCAGTAACTTCCTTTCAGACCTATGCAAAGTGGGGCCTTTAGGCCCCCACAATGAAAATCCCCCTTCCCAAGTAATTAGGAAACGCTACTCCTTGAGAAGTAAGCACAAATGCTGAGAAAAGGTATTTTAAAGATAAAAGTAGGGGGCTGGAGAGATGGCTCAGAGGTTAAGGACACTGCCTGTTCTTGCAGAAGACCTGAGCCTGAATCCCAGCACCCACATGGCAGCTAACCAACTGTCTGTAACTCCAGTTCCAGGGGACCTGACAGCCTCTTCTGTCCTCTGCAGACATTGTACGACACAAGTGCACCTACCTACACACAGGCAATACACGCATATACCTAAAATAAAAATAATAAATAAAAAAAAATTTAAAAAGATAAAAGTAAAGGGGCTGGAAAGATGGCTCAGTGGTTAAGAACACTGGTTGCTCTTGCAGAGACCCAGGTTCGAATCCCAGCACCCATATGGCAGCTAACAACTAACTGTCTGTAACTCCAGTCCCAGGGGATCCGACAGCGTCTTCTGACCTCTGTGAACATTGCACAACATGGGTGTACTTAACCTACATGCAGGCAATACATGCATACACATAAAATAAAAATAAATTTAAAAAAATTTAAAAAAGATAAAAGTAAAGACTCAAACTCTACCATGCTAAAAATACTGACTTTAAATTCCCACAAAATCAGTTGCTAAGTGTGAGTCTTCTGTTTCATGTTTCTTGCATCCATTCTGGTTTCCATTTGCCTGCCATGCTACACCTACATGATGGAAGAACTATATTTTAATCAGAATAGTCTCTAATGGATTTTCCCACTTCCAGTCCTGCTCAGCCAAATCTGCATACTATTTTCCTAATTTGCTGCCTTCATCAAATAATCTTGTTCTGTGAACTGAAGGTCTGCATGTGAGGTGTTCAAGCTCAATGGGAATCTGTCCCAAACTCTAGAAAGCTAAGATGCCCCAAAGTAGAAGGGCTGCCAGATACAACTTCAGATGTCAATAGAACAGAGAACTGTAGACCTTTAAGAGTACACTACCAGGGGGCTGGAGCGACTGCTCTTACAGAAGACTAGGGTTTGAATTCCAGCACTCACATGGCAGCTAACAACCGTCCTTAACTCCAGATCCAGGGGATCCAATGTCCTCTTTTGTCCTCTGTAGGCACTGCACAACACAGATGTACTTACGGACATGCAGGCATAACACTCATACATATAAAAATAAAGTATATAAAAAAGTATGCTATTAAAAAATGTGGCTCTGAAGAAGAATTTTACATTATTGAATATAACCATAAAGCAACCCATGTAACATGTACAAACTACACAAAAGACTCTGACTCAAAACTGTGGTTTTGGAGATTTTAAGAAAATAACAAACAGTGGGCACTCTGAGTGTATCTCCATTCAAGAATTGTTTTTAGTAGCACAAAATTTAGAAACAACCTACAAGTCAATAAATACGAGATTGAACTTATATTTACTATTAAAATAGAGTAAGAAAACACACACAAAGTATGTTATCTGACCACAGTGGATTTATACTAGAAACAAGTTAAAAAATTATCTAAAACCCCTCAGATATTTAGAAATTATATATTTTTGGGGTCAAAAAAGAAATAAAAAAGTAAATTTGGATTTTTTGAAGTTTACATATTCCGTATGAGCACACATGCATGCTTATACCATGACTTGAATGCGGAGGTCCGAGGAGAACTCATGGGAAGGAGTTCTTTTTACCTACCATGTGGAGTCTAGGGATTAAACCCAGGCTTGGTGGCACATACCTTTACCCAATGTGCCACCTTATCAGCCTGAAATTAGGAATTTTATACTATGGAATGAAAGTGGCACATGGAAATTTACAGCATGCAGCTAAAATGGTACAGGAGGCTTCTCATTTATACTCTAAACCTTCTCTTTTTGACAACCAAAGATATTCAGTCAATTACATTGCTTGTCCTGAAGAAATAAGAACAATTTCAAATTCCTTAAGAGATACAAAGTACCGGGTTTACTCAGAAAGAAATAGGGAAGTACTATAACAATTTAAAAAATTGAACTTGGAGTTTCATCCCCTGTCATCACCAATACAACTTTCAGATGACTTGAGTAGTGAATTCTATCAAACTTTTAGGAGGAAAAAAAATAAATAAATAACTTCAGCACAAACTCTTCTAGAAAACTGAAGACATTTCATCAACTCATTGATAAGTTTATAACACTGAAGCCAAAAAAAGATATGCTAAGAAAAACTACAACAAATATTTCTCATGAGTATAGAGACAACGCTCAATTCTTTAAAGGAAGAGAAAATGCACTGGCCTGGAGAGGCGGCTCCACTCTTAAGAGCAATTGCTGCTTTTGCAGTGGACTCAGGTTTTGTTCCTGGCATCCACATGGTGGCTCGTGACCATCTGTAACTGCAGTTCTGGAAGATCTGACACCCTTTTCTGGGCTCCACAAGCACTGCATATGTATGGTGCACTTACATGCATGACAGCTACTTATAGACATAAAAGATTAAATAAATAAAATCTTTTAAAAAAGAATTGCATTGTCAAGCCAATAAAGGGCACCTATAACACTCTAATGCTAGAGTTGTTCTTAGTGGTAGAAGGTGAGATGCCCCCTCCCAAGAAGAGGAAGCAGGCAGAGATGGCAGCTTTCATAACTTCTTTCAACACTGTGCTAGAGGCATTAGCCAATGCTATCAGTCAAGAAAAAGAAAAAGCATTTAAATTGGAAACAAAGTAACAAATTTTTTTTCACAGATGAAATGATCATTTTTTGTAAAAAACAAAAAAAAACACAAAAAAACCTGCTGTGGACTCTATATTTACTAGAGCTAGCAAGTGATGAAAAATTAATTAGAATGCAATTATATTCTATATGCTAGTAGCATATCATGGGAATTTCAATTAGCATAACAATACCAGTTATGATAGCATAAAATATGAACAACAGGATAAATATGGGAAAAATGTACAAATCATAAACTGAAAGACAGTGAAGGAAAAGATATTTTAAACAGATAACATATTTATGAATAACTATGGATAAAATATCAGTTCTCAGTTTAACTTACAGAGTATAATCCCAATTAAATTCTCAGTAAGCTCATTTTTAGATGTTAATAGCAGTTCTAAAATTCCTATGGAGATGCAGAATGTAAAATAGCCAAAATAGTTTTGAAAAAGAGTATTTCAAAATTATTGGAATCAGAAAAATAGATCAAGAAAGCAGAATGGAGTACTCAACATTGGACCCTTATATATGGGCAACTGGTTTTTAGTAAAAGTAAAAAGGCATTTAAAATATGAAATTAACTGAATAAATCATTTTGTAGATGATAGTCATTAAACTTTGCTACAAAATGCATGTGTTCATAATATAGTAAAAAGAAAAGTGAAGTATCCAAAGCAGTGTATAAAGTATTGTTTTCATTTTTTGATGGAATCTGTATTTTTTCCAAAAGGATGAGCATGTGTATACATATTACACACTAAATGAGTCTTAAGAGGAAGAGCTTATAGCTGCTTATAATTGTAGTTTTATTTTTGTTATTTGTGCTTTATTTGCAGTAGATATGTGATATAATAAAAGGACAAGCAAAGAATTATGACACTATATAATTATGTAATCTGGGGAGAAAATGTATGTATATAGTACGTATAGTCCAAATATTAACAAGAGAAGTCCGGTTATAGAAAGCCTTTTATTGTTTTTCTCAGTGTCACATGCTTCCACTTTGAGCACATCTTGCTTTTGATAAAGTATAAAAGCAATGGACATTCAGATTTAAATTCTCAAGAGTGCTCTGTGGCCATTTGGATAAAGCTCTTATGCCTTAACCGCATGCGTTTCCTCTATGCTTTCTAACTTCCTCTCTTCCCATGCATGCCCTCTAGTTTTTCACTTCATTCACAGGTTCTGCACCCTCTCCCACACTCCCTCATCTGCCTTTCAATTGCCTGACTGCCTTCACTTGATCTTGCTGACCTCCATTCTCGGTTCACTTCACATCAACTTTTGAGGTCAAATGCCTGATGGCCCTGAAATTTCTCTGATTAATAACTTAATCAAATTCCATTCCTGAAGTTTGTCTTTTCCAAGATTGAGGCCAAGCATATAAAATATTAGCAACCTTTCGATTAGTGTGGAGCCTTTTACTTTTCAGACTCCCAAGGTACCTGATGTGCGCATTTGCCCTGTACGGAACAGACTGAAGTTTCTGGAGCTCGATTCCTGGGTTTGCCAGTTAGTAGCTAGCTGACCTGGAGGCAATTGCTTTGTGTTGTCTCTAAAAACTAGGCAGAAGAGAATTTAGCTCACAGAGTTTTTGATTAAATGCGCAGTGATGAAAAGCAGTCAGAACATAGTCTGTTATATTAATTACGTAAGCGTTATTTGTCACTCATGACACACAGAACTACATCTTAGTCTCCTCTGTCCATTTGGAAAATTCAGTTTAATGGGCCTCCAGGAAACATTCTGAAATGAGCCCTCTGTTTTACTTCCTCACGGTTACTCTTTTTAGTTAATCTAAAATTTTATTTTTCATTATCTAGACAGCAAATATTTTAAAATTGATGCTTGAGAAAAAAAAATTCAATTGCAAAGTCCAATTTTGACCACTAGATGGCTATAAAACACTATAAATTTAAAATTCACTGCAAGAAGTTCTGTGACACTGGGTAGTGCTGTTGACAGACTCTACCGGGCTAGCAGCAGGGAAAGGGGGGCAGAAGAGAGAGGCTAGATGCTGAGGGATTGGGTTTCGATGACTACTCTGCCCTGTGTAAATTTTGGGGACAGCCTAACTACCAAGGGAGTCAGTGCTCTTTATATATGCCACCCCAGAACATTTAGATTTGGATTCGTAGTACAGGGTTGCTCACTGCCTTTAACACTCTCTTTGACATTCTATCATATGGCTCACCAGTCACTTTTTGCCTAGAAATAGCTCTTCTTTGCAAAACAGAAAAAAAAAAAAAAAATGCCTCCATGGCCCTTGATGCTACCTCTGCCTGGAATGAAACATTCAACAATAGAATGTATGACTAATTGATTTTCAATACAAGTGAAAAAAAAGCAATTCAAAATAGAAATTAATTGGGTAAACTGTTTCCTATGTGACAGAGCCATTACATTTTTCTATAGAATTCATACTTCCATATTGTATTAAGGGAAAACTGAGACATCCACAATGGTTTGTAAATGATTCTTGTTTTCTTAAACTGAATCCCTAGTTTTCCAAAAAGATGAACATGAAGAGAGAGAGGGAGAGAGGGAGAGAGAGGAAGTGATTCTTATAGTAGGAGCTTAGCTCTGTTTACCGCTGAATTTGGAGCTGGGAAGAGGATCCCATTCTAATTTCCTTTCACCAGTGGGAGTAGAAAAGGAGTAACTTTCAGCTTGAAACCAAATCTACAGCTAGTTTTAAAAAGATTCCATTTTTTTCTGCATATAATACTAAAAATATTTTTCTATGGATGCAGCTTTTCAGAAGGGATGCTTTTAAATACTGCAGTAAATTATACACATCATGTAGCTTGCTGCTTTAACCTTTTAGTAAAATAATTGGAATCGAACTCAGATCTTTGTCTGCTAGGGAAGTACTCTACCAGAGCGTAAGCTCCACCCTGCTTTAAATGTTTTAAGTGTACAATTCAGTAGCAGTAAGTGTATATGAAGCAGACATGAAGTTGTACAACAGAACTTTCTCATTATTATAGTTTTGTATGACCATAACAATAGTTGTTCCTGACCTTCCCTCTGTAGGAGTCACTTTACAAGAGTTGTGCCCTTAAAACTTGTGGTTATGTTTATACCTTTTTAAAGCATTTTAACATTTCATTTATTTTAGAAGTATTTACTAAGCAACTCTGCTGGTGTTGTGCAGCTATTAAACTCCAAACTGAAATATTATCTCCCGGTGGTGCCGGGTGGGGGGGTGCTCCTTAAGGCTTAAGAAGTAAACAAAATCTCAAAAGTCTCAGGAAGCTCCTGAAACTTAAAATGATTCACATGATCCTAAAGTTACAGAAGTAGTAGCAGTTGCTGGGGCGAGAAGGCTCTGAACAGCTGGGCTCCTGCAGTTTGTCAGGGACCTCCAGGGACACAGCTTGCCTGAGGCATCATCAATTTCAGGATGCAGCTGCCTTTGTGCAGCAAGTATCCCCTTATCCTCCTGTAACTCCCATAAATTCCCTGGTTCACTATACTTGAGTAGAAGCATTTCTTTTTGTCTGTAGTTGGTGTACTATGTGGATTGGTAGACACTTGTTTGTGTCTTCCCAGGAAAAGTCACACAACAGCTGGGTATGATGTAACAGACCATCAAATCAATAGCAATCCTTTCTTAAGAAGAACTTGCCATGAAGTCAGAGACATAAATAAATATCAGTGCAGTATGATAAATGCTGTGGGAGAGAAGGGAAAGAAGAGAACTGGTGAAGGATCTAATGTAAACTGCACATAAATCATTAAGGTGCCCAAGTGCTCACTCACAATCTTCTTATGAAGTAGCTGATACCATTGCATCTTTGTCTAGAAGCCTAAAACCCAAAATGCTAAAGCAAATTGTTCTTTGGCACAGGGTACCGTTTAGAAGGATCACTCACTACACCGGTAATGAGAAGTTGTGTGTTCTAATTCAAAATTTGTAATTGACCAGTGTATTTGTGCCTTCACATTTGTCCTTGCAGATCTCTGGCTTTGGGTTTTTGTTTGGTGTGTTTTATTATTTCTGTAAGTTAACAAAACTATTCTAGAAGACTCTCAATAATTTTTCATTAAGAAGATGAGAAGAACGTGTGATAGTAAATCTGAATTGTCAGCTTGGTGAGATCTAGAATCACTTGGGATATTGGTCTAAGAGCATACGTGTGAGGATTGTCTGGGTTAGGTTGGTTGAGGTGGATAGACCCACCCACTGGGAGTGGCATCATTCCCTGGGTTGTGGTCTTGGACTGTATAGACAGGATAAAGTGAGCTCAGCACAGCATTTTTGACTAAGGATGCAATGTGGCGATCTGCCCCAAGCTCCTGCTGCTGTAACTTCCCTGCAGTGATGGGCTGGAACCTCAAATTGTGAGCCAAACATGTCCTTCCTTCCTAAATTGCTTTTGTGAGGATATGTCACAACAGAAGCAGAAACATATCCAAGAGAGGCTAAGAGGACATTGGAGAGTTCTAGATACAGACTTGAAGAGGAGACTGGAGAGAATGCTTCACTTCGGGACAGAATACAAGGAATACCTCAAAGTAAAGACTCTGGGACTGCAGAGACTGGGCCTCTGATAAGTTTGTGGCATGAAAAGCTAGCTTACCAAAACTACTACTTGGTATAGTAATTAAAAATGACATTTTTTAAAAAGTTGAAGCAGACGTACACTGTATCAGTTGATAAAGGTGCTCCTAGAAGCTTTAGGTTATTAAATTAACATCCCATTGCTTAGAGTGAGGGATGACTTACCTATCAGTATTTGGTGAGGTAGGTTCCTGAGGCCTCCAAACAATACAGGCAGTTGCCATTATGGCTGGTTGTCCACCAGAATTAGAGGGCAAGACCTTATTGCTGAAGACATCACACCATCTGGTTGCAGGAGATAGAGAAATGCAGCTGAAACTGAGCTGGAAGCTCTCCCCCTGCTGGCTAGCAGACTGTAGGGGAAAATTAACAATAGTCTTACTTAGTCACAGACACTTTATGTTACACTACTATTTGGAAAGGCTGGCAAAATAGTGGTAAGTCAGTTACGGGAGTAACCAACTGCTTTCTGATTGGATTTGAGACCTTTACCCCAGGAGGAAATTCAAATCCTTTGCTATAAACCTGGTCAAAAGTCCATGAATAGGAAGGGCACAGGCTTAGTGGGAAGCTAAAGTTGTTGTTTAGCTAAATGGACATGAAGTGCTCATCAAATTGCCTTCAAATAATTATGTTTATTCTCATAATTAGTGAACTTTTATCTTTGGTCAGGAAACTGTCTTTTTGAGGTTGGCAAGTGGTTATTGTACAGATGCAAAGTGCTGAGAATAATAACTGTTGAATGCTCAGCCTGAAATGGGACATCTGTATCACCCCTTTCCCCCAAGGCACAGGGAACAGCATCGAAGAGGAGCAGAAAGATGGTAAGAGCCAGAAGAAGAGGTGGCGTGTTGCAGAATGCTCTTTTGGGCATGCTATGGCCCTTGCACTATTGAACTCGTAGGAGCTGTGATTACCTGCAGTATACCTGCACAAGATTGGGCCCGTTAACGTCATGCAGTGGAGGGTGAAGTGACACATGAACCCATGTCCCTCCCTGAGGATTTAGAAGCCATTACTGGTAGGTAGAGAGAGGAGCTCATAAGGCTCCACTGATTCCTGAGAATCATAGGCAGTTCCGGGTATAAAATAATATTTACAACCTAAGAATTATTTTAAAATGTATTTCCTTATGATTTATTTTGAAAAAAAAATAGTTACCAAAAAACTGTATTTGATCTGGTAAACACAATTATTTACTCACATTTTCTGCCTGAAGTTTCCATAATTTTGTGACATCTCTGCCTTCTTTCCCCAGGAAAAGGTTTTGACAGAACGATTTTTTTTTTCAAACCTACTTGCCTACGAAATTATAAGGATCAGGGGGAACTAGAAATAGAAGAACAAGGATCTAGGCCTGGAACTAGATTCCTCCAGAGAGGAGGGGTCAGAGTAGATGACAACGGTGGGATTCTCAGAGGCAGTACTGTTATGGGAAAACAGGCAGGGACCAACCACACACAGAGAGGAGGTACCTTGAGACACAGTGGAGCAGCCTGGGAAAGTTTATTCTCACAGGCAGACTCAAGTAGAATATCTTCCCAAAGAAGTAGGCCCCGAAGTTTAGGTCTTTCACAGTCTCTGTAAGTCCCCCTGAGTTATTCTTGAACTGTTATGGCATTTGTGGGTTTAAATTACAGCCTACATGACCATCAGCACAGGTGCTGACATGCCCTAAGACCATCAAAGGAAATTCCTCTATAGACATGTTCGCAAAGACAGATATTTAAGGCAGGGTTAGGATATTCTTAACAGAGTTTATTGCAGGTACCTAAGCAAGCAAGGCAATTGAAAATAGATGTTCCATCAGACAACTGTGGCATTTATCTCCCAAGATAACTTGGATTCCTTTTACTTTTTTCTTCTTTTTAATTTATTTTTCTATTTTATATGTCTGTGTGTTTTGCCTGTATGTAAGTGTACCTGTGACGTGCAATGCCCTCAGAGGCCAGAAGAGGATGTCGGATCCTCTGGCATTGCAGTTAAGGATGGTTGTCAGTCGGCATGTGTGTACTAGGAACGGAACCTGGGTGCTCTGCAAAAGCAGCCAGTGCTCTTAACTGCTGAACTATCTCTCCAGCCCAGAGTTCGTTTCTTTGACACAAATTTTAGTAAGCATTTATAAAACCACTACAAGGTGGGCTGGAGAGATTGCTCAGTGGTTAAGACCACTAGCTGTTCTCGCAGAGGACCCGGGTTCGATTCCCAGCACTTGCATTGTGACTAACAACAGTCTGTAACTCTAGTTCCAGGGGATCTGACACTCTCTTCTGACTTCCACAGGGATTGGATGACACAGGTGCACCTATCTACATGCAGACATTAGGCTCATACACATAAGATAAAAATAATAAATAAAATATTTTTTAAAACCACTATAAGGTGAGTACTATGTCCTAAAGCATAAAAGCCAGTCATAAAACAATATTTAGACACACGTGAAAATGACTTTAAATACGTGGATTTATTTCTTTTCCTCATCAGTACCTGTGTTCTGCTGCTGTTGATGAGGTTCAGATACAAATAAAAATACACACAGATGGTGATGAGCAGGAGGTAGAAATTGGTTAGCAGTTCAGGGTAAAGACCCCAAAAGAAAAATGACCAGTTTCTTCTTGACTGAGAGCTGGAAATTCCCTTGGATCTTCTAGGAAACATGTCTCTCCTTGAGGCTAGAGATGTTAGAACTATCTAATCAAAAGATGTCTCTGATTCTGTCAAAGCTACAGTCTGGGGGTGCCAATAAGGGGTCTGTTTTTCCCTGAAGTAATACCTGTTCCTGGAAGACATGCCGAGTACCTGACCAGAACCTCAAGGAACCTGGACACCTGGAATGAGAACTGGACTGACCAGCTCATCTCCCCCTCCCCTTCTTCCTCCAATGAGACTCACTCCCAGGGACCTCTCCTGCTGTACAGGAGCTTGGCTTTCTCTATCCTAGGCTCCTTATAATAAAATACTCCTCTCTAAACTCTCTGTGGTCCGTGAATTTCATTCTTCACATTCACAAGACAAGAACCAGAAAGTCTCTGGCTTGAGGTAACTTTGGTAGCTACTGAATTTCTGGGACTCTAACCTCCCAAGCTAAGCACAATAGAGCTGAGACTCTGTTGTTCTCAAAGACACCCCAATATTCTTTTATCAATGGGATGTAGTTAAAAGTATAGCCTCACATAAAGCAGATTTAGGTGACTCCCATGGTAGAGTATGACTCTGACAGTGACATAGGCTGATATTGAAGTTCAGTGCATACCTGCTGGGAGTCTCAGGTTCTTTTTTTTCCAGGTCAAATTGTTGGGCAGGGACATGTAGACAAAAGTGATCAGGGGAAATAGGACCCCCTTCTAGAATTCTTAGTTTCACTCATAAAAGAATTTAAGAATGGACTCAAATGGAAGCTTTAGGACAATTTTATTCGAATTTAAGGAAAAATCCTCAGTGCAGGCAAGCTGTAAATCTCTGCATTTGCTTTGAGGAGGAGAATGGAGGGGAGAAGGAAAAAGTCATAAGGCCATGCTGGTTTAGAGTTCATGTGGAGGTCGGTACACGGTAGACTAGCAGCTACATGGTAGGGAGGGGAAGGGAGTAAAGAAATCCAAGATAGTGGGGCAGCCTAGAGCATTACGGAAAGCACGCATAGAAAAGAGATGAAGAGAAGGGGATGTTACATTTTTCTGAAGAATTCAGAAAAGCACACAGGCTTACACGGAGAGACACATGTCCATGGCTATCTCCAGAAGCACCATACTAGGGGCCGGGATTCCAGGCAGGGAAAGTTCACCAACCCATTAATGCACTAGGTATTTAGCCCATCTCTTTAGCACAATTTAAGGTGAACTCATCTTCCAACCAGGCCAGAGATTATTTATTTATTCTACCAGTTATTCTTTTTTTTTTCAATGCAAGTGAGGTGTTTATTGGCACACTGTCTGACATATAGTGTTCTAGATACTATTTTTATTTTGTTATTTGGAGGAGAATTGAAGAAATCAGGCTGTTGGTAAAAGTGTAACTGAAATAATAGTGCCATTCAGGTTGGTGCAGGAGAAAGTAAAGCTAGGAGGAATGTCCAGACAGTGAGGAGGAGCTGAGGGGTTAGAGTTGTGATGAGACTGGACCTACCAGTTACTCTTAGGGGACTTTTTCCTACTCTAACAAGCAAAGTGGGAGAATTAAGAAAGGATAAAATTCCAAGGGAAGCAGTAAACACCCTGCTGCATAAAGAACTGGCATTTTTGTATTTCCATATTTTAGTCCTCTGGGCTTATTTGCACAGCATAAGCCTTTCGGGTGATGTTTGGTCTGGCGGGAGAATGATCTATTATAGCTGGGAGTGGATTTTGAATGAGAGAGTTTACTACATATACAGCAAACAAAAGTAAAAGAGCAAGCTGTTAAAAGCAACAGATAGCAAAACGTCATCAAATCAGTGGACAACATCCAGCAGAGACAAGTGGAGTCCCCTGATTGAGAGAGCAAACAGGTAACACAAGCAACTCCCGGGCTAACAAACATCTAGCATGGAAGTTGAGGTCCTCAGCTAGAATTCCTGATTAAGCTTTCTATCCATGGAAGAACTCCCAGCTTTCTAAAAGCTTAAACAGGGCTGGGTGTGGTGGGGCATGTCTTCAATGCTAGCATTTGAGAAACAGAGACAGGTGAATCTCTGTGAGATACAGGCCAGCCTGGTCTCCACAGAGAGTCCCAGGCTAGCTGGTGCTACAGGGAGACCCTGTCTCATAAAACAAACAAACAAAAAATTTAAACAGACAAGACAATTTACCAATGTGATGTGCAGCTCATTTGCATACACAGACGTTTCTGAACATAGTCTGTTATATGTAGCTTACCGTAGAACTGCATTACATGACTCATTAACATCTTAAATCTGTAGTCTTGAGTTACACGACTCATTAACATCTTAAATCTTCACCCAAGGATATGTATTTTACTATGATGAGCGAAGGTTAGTCTCTGACACACTGTGGTGCCTTCGTATCTGCAGCACAGCAGGTTGTAGTCACCCTGGGGGATGGGTTGGAGGGATGGAGCCTTTCTCTTTGATTCCTTTTGACCAACTTGCTTTTTCTTTTTTTTTTAAATCTAGTTTTGTAAGGCTTTCAGTTAGACTGTTCAGTCTGTACTTTTAGCCCTATTTCCCCGCAACACCAAGCCTTCACCATTGCTGTTTTTACCCAGAAAGGCCTGTCTTGCTTGTTTATAGATCTTCTATTATTCAAGCAAATTTGCACCACATAAAATAAAAAAAGAGGAGACTGGAGAGATGGCTTAGCAATTAAGAGCATTGGCTGCTCTTACAGTGGACCTGGGTTTGGTTCCCAACATCCACATGGCAGCTAACAGCCATCCATAACTGTAACTCCAGTATCAGAGGATCCAGTGCCCTCTTCTAACCTCTATGGGCATTGCACAAGATGGGTGCACTTATATCATGCAGGCAATACACTCATACACATAAAATAAAAATAATAAATAAAATATTTAAAAAACCCCAAATAAAAGGGAAGGTGTGATTTAAGCTACTGCAACAGGAGAGAAAGACCAAACTGATTTGAACTCAACTTCACTGAAGTAAAGACCAGGAGGGAGTTTTGTTGTGTTTTTGTGGGCCTTTTACTTATTTGCTGTTTTTCTGTGCTGGGAATCATATCCAAGGCCTTGTACACACTAAGTATGTTCTCTACCACTGAGCTGTACCCTCAGGAGCATTTTAAAGACCTGAGATGAACTAACAGAAAAATATTAGATGTTAGGGAGGAAGTTAATGGGTGGAACTATTCAGCATACTGCTTTAGTCTTGAATTTGCCAGATAGACCATTCTACCTGTATTTGTTAACTGGTTTTCCTGAAATTTAGGTTTCTATTCCCTTCCACAGAATCTGGGAGATAGGGCCCAGCCTTGCTGGGTGATTTACTTCAAGGGGATGCCTCCAGGATAGTTGAGTTGTAAAACTGACAATAAACTTTTGAAAAATATTTTAACTGAAAGGGTGAGAAGAATTTATAAAACAGTTTTCCAAAGTTAATGCTCTAAGTAGTATTAGAGGAAGGCCTATGGTTTAGTTCTTTCAGGTTATGAGAAGATGAAAGCCATCCTGGTCAGTGTTTATGTCTAAGTTTCCACCTTCCATCATTGCACATCATGCTTGCTTTTCTTCATGACCAGTCGTTTACAAATGTATGAAATTAAATTGTGTTTATTTATGTGTTTAAGACATTTGAGGCAGGACAATGTCTTTTTTTAAACATTGAGAACAATGAACACAAAAGTGGTAATGAAGAATATTTGTTAACCTGAATTGAATATTGATAAGTATTCTGGCTATGTTTTAAATTTTATTTATGTGAATGTATATGTGACTGCTTGTCTGTATGTGCACCACATATGTGAAGGTGTCCTCAGAGATAGAAGAAAGTGTTGGATTCCTTTGAACCAGAGTGACAGGTGTTTGTGAGCTGCTCTATGTGGGCGATGGGAACTGAACCCAGATCCAGTGCAAGAACAGCAAGCACTCTAACTGCTGAACCATCTCTCCAGCACCTTCCTTTAGTCTATTTTAATTACTCTCCAATTTGACTTGCATATTAAACTAGATAACTGTGTCAATCATTACATTTCTCCTCTGTCTAATTGATACCAGGGAAATCAGGGTCCTCTCTTGGGGTACTTAGTCTCATTGATAAAAAGAATTTAAGAAAGTGCTCAAATGGAAGCTTGTGGAGAATTTTATTAGAGCTTAAAAGAAAAATCCCAGGGCAGACAAGATGTAAATCTCAGCAACTGCCCAGGGGAGGAGAACAGAGAAGGAAAGAAATGCTTAACTCATGCCCTTTGAGGGCATGGAGGTCAACCACATGGTGGAAAGTAGCCATGTGGTAAGGAGGAGGACTTTAGAGAGAGAAAACACCCCAAAATACTAGGAAAACATACTTAGGCACTGGTCAGCATCCAAAAGAAAGAGACAGAAAGAAGAAAAAGGAGAAGTCACACCTGTCTCAGAAAGGTGGGCAGACCCAACAGAATCTCAGGGCTGGTTTTAGGGACTGTGCTAGGAGGGAGGAATTCTGGGAAGTAAAAGTCTAGTTGTTGTAGAAACTTCTGAGAGTTCGAGACCAGTAGCCAAGTCAGGTGAAGGAGAAGGAGTTTATTCATGCTGGCAGCTGACACTCAGATCATTCTGTAATAGTGGCCAGCCCTGAGCTCATGTTTGTAGGGAAATTTATAGTCAAATCATATGCAGGAGTTAAGCAACCAAGTAGTGTGTATGTGATAGTTTAGCAAGCAGTTACACATAAGCATGTGGTTACAAAAGATCACAAGAATGTAGCAGTTTGACAAGCAAAGATTTCAATGGGGTATATGGTAGGCAAGCAAGTAATAAACCACAGTCTGGTGAGGGCAGATTCCTATTTACTTTCCTCATTCTTCACTTATCTCATCTCTGGGTCTTTATGGGTCTTAGCAAACATGACATTCTTAGTAAATTTGTATTGCCATCACACATTATCTCATTAAAGGACTACTTATTCTTCCTACCTCTTTAGCATTAAGGTGACTCCCTCTTCCAGGGATAGTTCATTAGTTGGGTCATTGACCCTACCCAACCAGAATATTAGGTATCTATCCAGGCCAGTGACTTCATTTTCTTGACCAGAGGAAATAGTTTTTCTATAGAGGGCCTTTGTCACTACCGCATCCAAGTTTTTGTGCTTTTTAAAAAAATAAACAAACAAACAAAACTACTTTGTTTTAGTTTATTTGAAGAGTTTTCAGGCAGCCTTAGTTTGAGTGATCAATGCTTTAATGTGATTCATTGCCTCTCAGTTTAAGTCCTGTTCCAAGACGGGACAATTTTTTAACCAATAAGCTCACAGGTCACGGGAGCATCATTTCTGCTTTCTCTTTTAGCAACACTCTGGTAAGCACAAAGACAGCCTTTCTGGTGCATTGACAACAGCCCAGGGGAAGGAATTTGAATAATAAATGGCTCCAAAGTGCTCAGCAACTAAAAAGCTAAGTACCCTTCCAACAGTTCTAACAGTGAATCCATGTAGAGGCACATAGTGAAAAGAAGCCTTTAAAATATGGTTTGCAATGATTTCAAATTCCTTCTTAAATGGCTTCCTAGCAGGAGCAACCTTTTATATTTTTGGTCATTCTGAACCAGTCAATATTTGTTTCTTATTAAATCTATAGACAATTTTTAGTTAGCTCTCAGTAATTATCTTATTTAACTATACAGATGGCTAAAAGTACTATGTCAGTATCTTTTTCGTAATTGTTTTATTGACTAGACACAAGGTAACCATGACCTTGGACTTCACTTGGAGTGGTCACACACACACACACACACACACACACACACACACACACACAGAGCATATTGTGTGATTGTTCTTGTATATCAGCCAAATGCTTTATTCTACTCCTGAGATGAAGTCAGTCTATTATGGACAAATAGTTATTCCTGTTGGTCACAAAAGAGTATTTTATATACAGCACCAATAGTTTACTATATGGATCCTATTTGTTTGTACAAACAGAAGTTCCCCAAAAGAAGCTGCACCTCCAACTGAGCCTTCTGCAAAGGTGATTGACAAACCATGGAAAGGTTGAAATGTTATAGATCTAGAGGCCAAATATAATTGATCTTGCACTTTTAGTCTCCTTGCCTACCTCTGTGTCTGATCTAGTGTCCTGTGACTAACAGATAAACCCTTTTGGAATTTATTACCTTAAAAAAAAACAACAACAAAAAACAACCCTAGTTTCCACCAACCAAAAGGTAAAGAATGCCATCAGGCAGCATTTGAGGCCTACAACAGAGGTTCATGCCCTCCTCCTTGGCTTTAACCTGCCTACTCAATGTTTCCACCATTATATTTGAAGAGTGCCTTGATTTAAGACTTTCTTTGTTCTGTTACTATAAAACCTTCATTAAACTGTTACCATGTTGGAACATGGAATTTAAGATAATCTAAATCTGTGTTCCTGGGATATGGTCACTCATTTTTGGCTCCAGAATAAACTACTGCTTATCCCCTTTGAGGTGAAAGTTGTGGTTTTGCATCAATGCTTGCAAGAGTTAATATGTTTCTAAACAGTCTTAGTAGCCAATTCTCAGTCAGCTATGTCTAGATCACCAGATGACAAGGGAAACTCATTATTACACATCCATTCAAAAATGTACCCAAACCCATTTGATTCTGTGTAGAGTGCAAGAGTCATTTCTCGGTACAAAAGGGTGGGCTTTTCAAAGAAGATCATATTTCTCAAAATAGGAGCCACTATTGTGAAAAAACCTCTCCCCCACACCCCTCTGTTCTTCCATTGCCTCATTTCTCTCAATTACAGTGCATTTTAAATATAATTATCTGGTTTGTTCACATGGGGATTGATATAAGATACATGCCAGTCTTAAACTCAGTTGCATGAGAAAAACACATGCCAAGATGGATTCTCAAGGGAGGAATGTGTTTTTTTTTTTCCAGCACATTAAAATCCAGGTCTCTGATTAGTCTTATTCAAGAGAGGCTTGTCTGTAGTGATTTTTAAACATACTTCCTCCTAAATACCTTTGGTCTGAGGATAAGGAAGAAGATCTCAGACTTAGGTGCACAGACATTCCCTGCTCTTTTCGGCTGTCACCTCATGAATCTGGCACAGCATCAGGCTCTGACACAGCAAAAGCACTGCCACTAATATATTCTACTAAATGGGGTTCTTCTTAGGACTTCATATTTTCGCATGTCCTTCAAGTTCAAGATTTTTGTTTATGCATGTAAAAGTTTGGACTACATTCTTAATGAATCACATCTGGAGCTCCATCATTAAAATGTTCATGGGGCTGGAGAGATGGTTCAGCGGTTAAGAGCACTGACTGCTCTTGCAGAGGACCCGGGTTTGATTCCCAGCACCCACATGGTGGCTATGAACTGTCCTTAACTCCAGCTTTGCTTTGCACGACAAGGGTGCACTCACATACATGCAGGCAGTACACTCATACACAAAAAATAAAAATAATAAATAAAATATTTTTAAAATGTTCATGTCTCTCCAAAGCCATTGAATCAATTGATAAATTAGCTTTGAATAAATTCAGTTCAGTTCAGGTAGATCAAACAGATCAGCCATTCTGTGATCTGTGTATCTGCAGGAAAGGAGAAAGAAGAATCTAACAAATACAGTCATCAGTCTTCAGCTTCTCTCAAGGACAAAGTTCATGGCATACACAAGGAAATTATTAAACAAAGACTAAAATACAATACATTTAGCATTTCTTATAAAAGAACTATCTTATGATAACAAAAATCTTACATGAAGATGAAGGCCATGTAGAGCAGAGCGCTAGGCTGTTGACAAAATGTCAATTTTCTTTTACTCTGATTAGAGGCAGATATATGAGCAAGCCATTCTGCTTCCTTGTTGTGTTAATTTGAGAAGTCATTTCAGGACATCTAGCTCTCATGTTCATTAATCCCCTTTGCCTGTAAAATGAGAGTAACACTTGACTCATAAGATTTATACAAGGATTAAATAGAACATTGTATAAGGGATATTATCATTATTGGGTGCATTAAATTCTCAGTAAATACTAGTGCGATTTTTATTAATTTTATTAATTAGGGGAGTAAAGATCAGAGGAAGATGGGTGTAAAGTCACCTGATTGAAAAGTACAGGAATCAAGAGGTGAAGAAAGTTTCATGGATCCCAACTCTCAAGTGAGCTGTGAGTAATAACATTTTCTTTGCACCTCCATACATTTATCATGCCTTTCCTGTTCTTTGAGACACCTGAAATTGTATGCAAGTATAAAGGGAAATCAACATGATTTATCTTCTCTAGAGAACATGAATGATGGAAGATGGAAGATGGGAAGAAATAAATCATATCGTGGAAGACCAGGGAAGTTCTATGAGAGGTTACATTTTATCCCAGGGGTAAGGGTGAACCAGTGACATTTAATTTAAGCTGGGTAGGGGGAGTTGATCATACTTTCACTTTAAAATGAGGACTCGCATTATAGCACGAAGAATGGGATGATTTTAGAGAAAGGATAGACGCTCCTATAAAGCTATAGTATGGTTAAGGAGAAAAGAGAGCAGTGTGAGGAGGTGTTAATGAGGAAGATCCTCTGGGACATGATAGGTCACAGGAGTTGTGGGAGGAGAGACAGAAGCGTCCAAAGATTAAACTGGCTTCTGATTTAGAAGACCAAATGGACAGTGAACACAGCGAAAGGACTCTACTGAAGTGAAAGAGCTGAAGTTCAGATTGAAGTACTCATACAATATTCAAATTTGTGGGCAGTTAGTTACACAGGTCTAAAACTCAACTGAAAGCTCTGAGCTTCAGACAAAAGACTGGGAAGTCCTACCAAAGGAAGATGCACAGGGTCTTTTGGGAAGGATGTAGACGTGAGGATCCCAGGAAACACCATTAAAGAGAAAGGCAAAGAAAGAGGACCAGCTGGAAACCAGGAAAGTAGTGTTCTTAAGACAAGGGATGGAATCCTACACTTGGGAGATGGAGGCAGGAAGAGCAGGAATCCAAGGCCGGCCTCAGGTACATACAAGTTTGAAGCCAACCTGGGCTAGAGGAGACTCCCCCGCCCAAAGACAAAAGATTATTTTAAGAAGGAGAGCTGCTATGTCAGAAGTAATAGTTTTTACTCTGTTGAGAAATTTAGACAGCTATAAAAAGATACCAAAGATTGCAGAGTAGAAGATTGTAGAAATTGTCTACTTGTGTTTGATTAGCTGAATACACATTTATTGGATCACTGCTGTTTATAGCAGTGTATTGGAGAAAAATATAAACCATATACAGTTTTAGCCCTTGAGGAACTTAAAGTCTAAGCAAAGTAAGATTTTGAAGACAAATATCATCTTAAAAAAACTACCAATTTCTTTCAGTAGTAGATAAAAGCTGAGGTGTTTTGCTAATCTTTATAAACAGATGTAACCAGATAGCACTTGATATTAATGTTAGATAAAGATATTAGTTGATATATAAATAAACCAATTACATAATTAAGTTCAGGAATCTTTGAAATCATTTCATATATAGGAATGTGTGAATATATGTTCTAACAAGTTTCTGGGATCTATACTGATAAAGCACAATTATATCAATCTTCAACAATATTTTATGGTGGCTTTTGACTGAAGGAAGACCAGAAAGAAGAAAGAAGTCAGCGATTAATGCTTTGAATAAACTTGGACACCAGTATTGATTAAAGAAATTTTAATAATAATCAAGATATAGAATTAGCCCACATGCCCATCAGCAGAAGAACAAATGTGGTGCAGATACACAGTGCAATTTTATTCCACCGTGAAGAACAAAAGGACCTTATTTGCAGGGAAAATGGATGGAATTGGAGACAATCATGCCAAGAGAAATAAGTCAGACACTGAAAGACAAATATCATACATTTTTTGTCATTTGTGAAACCAATTTTAATATATGTGTTTCATATAATATAAATTATGCTATATACCTCATAATATACATATATATATATATATGACCTGAGGGTAGAAGGAGGGCTGGTAAAGAGAGTGAGTGTGCCTAGCAGGATGGGAGAGGAGGAAAGGGAATGAACAAGGAAGGGTAATTAAGGAATGAATAATTACATATTATAAATGATGATTTCATAATAAAATTCATTATTATGTGTTCATTAAAAGAAATAATTAAGCCACGTGTGGTGGTGCATACCTTTAATCCCAACACTCAGGAGGCAGAGGCAGGTGGATCTCTGTGAGTTCAAGGCCAGCTTGGTCTACATAGTGAGTTCCAGGCCAACTGGGGCTACTGGGAGACCCTGTCTCAAAAAAAGACCAAAAAATTAAAAAAAAAAAATAAAATAAATAACAATTAGAAATGAGAAAGCAAAGCAAAATCCAGTGGGAGAATTTACCAAATGAGAAATTTGTGGTGTGTGATTGTATGTGACTATTCTCCTATCCATGAGAGAGCACTTTGCAGTGGGTTGGCTTTCTTTAAATGCTACTATAGGAATGTGTTGAGACTCAGACACGGCCAGAATGTCTCTCAGATTTGGGATCCTCTTCTGTCCATATATTTATGAGAGGTTTGGGATGTCTACTTCCTGTTAAGCTCCTCTCATTCAATTGTACCACATGGATTAAGCTGCAGCACTAAGTTTCAGTGGCTCTTTCGACCTACAATTGTTGATTGCCTCATTTATTAAAATTTTGGTGATTTTTTTCCATAAATATAAATTCTTTTTTTTTTAGAAAGTGTTGCCCTGTAGCCTTAGCTGGCCTAGAACTTACTATGTAGACCAGGCTGGCCTTGAACTCATAGGGATCCACCTGCGTCTACCTCCCAAGTGCTGGGATTAAAGGCATGTGCCACCATGCCTGGCTAAATATAAAATTCTTTTAGTTTTTAAATTTAACTTAATTTTAAACAACAGTCTTACTGTGAAAATCTTTTTATTCGAAACAGAATTCTATGAGATTTAACACCTATATAGATTATTGTAACCACTATCACAACTAGGATAGCAAACTCCTTTTTAGTATATTTTTATTGAATTTTTGTGTATTTCATACAGAACATTTTAATCATCTTTATACCCTCTCCCATCTGCACCCCCTTATGTCACCTGATACCAGATTTCATGCATTTTGCTATATATGTTAAGGCCTATCAAGTCCAGTTTGTGTACCCAGATGTCCCTCAGTACAAGATCATCCACTGGAGTCTAGTCAGCTTATCTAGAGTCTCTCTCTTAAAGATCTGCTCTCCCTCATTCAGCAGTAATCAGCTGCCAATAGTTCTTTGGCTAAGGTCGAGGCCTGCTGCCCATTTCCCCAGTTCTATGCTGGGTTTCTGTCTGAGTTTGCATAGATAGGTCTTGTGCATGGTGACACCACTGCTGCAAGATCATATGAGCAAGTTCCCAGAGGCCTGGGAAATTGTGTTTCCTTGTGTTCATGCACCAACACTGGCTCTTACAATCTTTACATTCCCTCTTCCACAATGGTCCCTGAGCCATGGTTGGGTGAGGTTTAATGTAGGAGTCCTGTCCAGGGACATACACTCTCTTATTCTCTACTCCTTAACCAGTTGAGGCCTTCTGTGTGCATCGTACTCTGTTGCATGAGGAAGCTTCACTGATGAGAGTTGAGAAATGCTTTAATATTATCTCTACCCCATCTTCTGCTTTGTTCCATGAGCCTTAGGTGTAGAGGTTCCATTGTAGATGTGTCACTTTGGGCTGGCCATCTCTCAGACACTTATTCTCTGTGTGTGACCAGTTATGGAACTCTGTAATAGTCTCCATCTGCTGCAAAAAGAAGCTTCTTTGAGGAGCGGTGAATGGCATACTTGTCTGTAAATATAAAGATCCACATTTATCCAAGAGACTCCAAAAATAACACAGACTATTGCCACTGCCCTTGATTACCTCCTACAATTTGAAGGTAAAACTCTATTGCTGCAGACAGGACATAGTTTGGATATAGGACTTGGAGCACTGGAGCTGTAACTGACCTGGAAGCCTCCTTCCTGAAGACTAGGTCTCATAGTTGCAGAGGAACTATGCAAGCTGCTAAGGGAGAAAATCAATCAGTGGTCCAGCCCCACCTGTAATGCCTAATAACCACCACAAAAACCGGCACAACAAAGCACAGGAGTGCAATAATCAACAGCTACCTAATTGGACTTAAAGCCCACTCAATGGGAGGGAACTCATGTGTGGCACCGTAAACATAGCCAAACACACATAGCTGGAGAGGTCATATCTTAGAGAACACCCCAAGGCTACCACATCCCTAGACAAATGTAATTTCTCACTATGTTCAAAATATGGATCCTTATATTTACAGACAAGTATCCCAGTAACCACTCATCAAAGTAGCTTCTTTTTTGCAACAGACAGATTACAAAGTTCCACAACTGGTCACACACAGAGATTGTCCATGAATTGCCCAACCCTAAGTGATACATCCATAGTGCAACTTCTTTATCTAAGGCTCACGGCATGTAGAACAATGTGTAGAGAGAACACTAATGCATCTCTCAACTCTCATCAACAAAACTCTCATCGTGCAGCAGAGGGCCACGAACACAAAAGGACACAAACGGCCAAAGCATAGAGAGTAAGAGGCTGCAGAGTGTGGGTACTTGGACAGGACTCCCATAGTAAACTCCACCCACTTAGGGCTCAGGGACCATTGTGGAAGAGGGGACAGAAAGATTGTAAGAGCCAGGGAAGAGGTGCATGACCATATGGAAATAGAGTCCTACAGGTTCCTGGGACCTTGTTCATATGAACCGACAGCAATGGTGTCAGCATGCACGAGACCCATGCAAACTCAAGCAGACAAAAACCCAGCAGAACTGTAGAAATGGACAGCAGGCCCCAATCTTAGCTGAAGGACTACTGGCAGCTGATTACTGCTGGGTGAGGAAGAGCTGATCTTCTTAATGAGAGCAACTCTAGATAGGTTGACTAGACCAGTGTCCATCTAAGGACACTAACTTGACTTGATAGGCCTTAACACAAATGAAGGAATGCATGAAATCCAGTTGAGGGGCTATGGGAGAGTGCCAGTGTGGAAGGGGTTATAAGGATGATTAAGATATTCTGTATGAAATACACAAATTTTCAATAAAAATTACAAAAAAAGAATTTCATACATGAGGATTGTCTTTGCATTGTTTCCACCCTCCCAGTCCCCCTACAACT